>NW_022196905.1:43851929-43889399 GCF_008632895.1 Mastomys coucha | reverse complement strand
CTGGGAATGGAGAAATTTACATGTAAATAAAGAAAATATCTAATAAAAATAAATAAATAAATAAATAATAAATAGAAGAAAATTAAATGACAAGCTTAGAAATGAAGCAACTTTGTTTTGTAAATGCTTAAGAGAGACAGATAATAGATGTAGGTAGATTATAGATATAGGCAAAAGATAGCTCTTATCTTTTATATAAAATAAATAAGCATATATTTATATATGGATATTATCATATTGATAACAATAAATTCTACTTGGTTTATATAATATAATATACAAAGCCAAAATACATTTCCCTAACTGAACAAAAGACTATGTGTTTCCCACTAGGCAGAGCCAGGGGAATTCCACAGAACAGGGAGAGGAAGGATTGTAGGAGCCAAGGGGTTGAGAACACCACAAGAATATGGGCCACAGAATCAACTTAATAGGGCTCATAGGGGCTCGCAGAGACTGAAGCAACAAACATGAACCCCATATGGGTCTGAGCTTGGGCCTCTGCATATAACTTATGGTTGTGTAGCTTAGTGTTCTTGTGGAACACCCAACAATGGGAGTGGGGAGTGTCTCTGGCTCTTATCTACACTTAGAACCCTTTTCCTCCTACTGAGTTGCCACAAACAGCCATGATATGAGGGTTTGTGACCAGTCTTTTTCATTTGTTTCTTTGTTTGTTTGTTTGTTTGCTTGCTTGTTTGTGATAAGTTTTCTCTGTGCAGCCTTGGCTGTTCTGGAACTAGCTTTGTAGACTAGGCTTGTCTCAAAACTCCACCTGCCTCTCCTCCTGAGTGCAGGGAGTATTGGTGTACATTACCACCACCCATGTGCCAAGTCTTATTGTTACGTCATGTGCAGTGGAAATTTTTGGGAAACAGGAGTTGATCTGGGGAGAAAGGAGGTGGGGGAGGGATTTGGAGGAGTGGAGAGAAGGAAAACTGCAGTTGGAATGTAATGTATGAGAGAAGAACAAAAGTTAAAAATAAAGAGTGTGTGTGTGTGTGTGTGTGTGTGTGTGTGTCTTTTATTTGGCCAGCCAATATTCACTGGTCATTAATTCTGTTTTATAATCAGGTGTAGTGCTAAATTTTTGAAAGTACTTAGATTAAGCCCATTAGTTCTGTGAGTTTAGTCTCATTTCCCAAGATGCTATGCCAACATGCTCAATACTGTGACAATGCAGGCGTACATTTAGAAAGCCAAGGACTGAGAGTTAACAGGGAAAAAAGACTTCTTGAAACGGCCTATGACTCTACCCACCACTGACCACCATTGTCTGCACTTGAAAGATACGACAAAGCAGGCACCTCTATCCCATTGGGTTTGTTAATCACATGGAACTCTGGGAAGACTTTGTCCACAACAGACAGCTCCTCAGCTTTGCAGTGGAAATCCATAGTTCTCTACTGAGAATAAAATCCTGTCATTAAAACAATAGATGGCATGTCAATGCTTTCTATACATTGAGAAGCTATCACAGTAGTGTTGGCTTCCAGAATGATCTAAGGCTCTCACTCGGGTCACCTGTCTTGAAGAAATACTGAAAATCTTCTTTTTGCTGACTAAAATTTCCTCTCGAACTGAACCTTTGAACCACTGATTCACTTTTTTTTTTTTTAAAAAAAAAGTACATTTTACCAGCCAGTTACTCAGCATTCTATAACATGATCAATGATGTTAAAGGTTTTCAGCTCATTGTATTAATCAATTAATCACAGAATATAAACAAAAAAACAACTGTCAGCTGATCTCAACCAATTGCTGATGAACTGCTGTTTAAAACAATTAATAATGAAGTAATGCTTGAAAACTAAGGGCAAAGGCCTAATTGATTTTTCAAAAGTAAGAACACTCTAAATGCTCAATTAGTTAATAATTTGCCTACTAATTGATTTCTTCAAGGTGTCTGACTGGCAAAATTGAGAAGGGTTCTATAATCACTATCCTACTACAGAAAGCTTCTTTTTAGGCACTGGGAAGGTTAGAAGATCAATTTAGATTCCCATTAGTGGTGCAGAAAACTTTCTCCAAGGGTGAAAATCCAACTATCAAAAATGAAGAAATGAGCAACTAATAAAACTCTGGGGAGAGTTTTGTGAGATGAAGCAATGTCCTGAAGAAGACGAATATGTTGAAGGAAAAGTCATGAAATGCTGAAAATACCTATCAGAAATAACAGGAATTTGCCAAATGCAAAAGGACAAGTTGGAGAAATGAGAGACCTGTGATGAAAATTCTTTTAAACAGGTGTAATGATCTAAATAAAGAGAAATGAGCAGACAGGGATGCCAAGAATTCGACTAATTATGTTTTACTTCTGAATTCCTTATATTCATTGTACAAGACAAATTATTTGGCTTTCTGGTAATGGAATCAGATGGATAGAGTCTAGATAATGTAACAGGGATGTTAAGTGAGAGGGGGCAATCCAAAAGCATTGTGAAGGTGTACTGTAAAGATAACAGTGAGGATGTTAGGAATCTGCAGTTGGCAGTGCTGTGGGTCAGCCACTCTGCTGATGATTTTATGGAGAACAGTTCATTGAATCCCCAAAACTGCCATTGGAGGTTTTTTTCCAGCTGGTGAACAATATTTCTGTATTTGAATATAAGATGGCTCCAAGGCTCATGCTCCTATTTTCCACATTGTTCTTTATCAAATTGAAAAAGTTGGGGACCACCACAAAGGGAAAAAGGCAAAATAAAACCCAGGCTCTTAATCTATGACCATACATTTAATATCTTTGTGATAAAATAACAGATTGGATGCCAAAGCCAGAGGGTTTCTAACTAGAAATCCTTCATATAAAAGCAGGCTAAAATCTAGTGGCCTTTAAGACAGCCCCACAAGTATCAAACTAAGGTGTGAGGAACTGGAGAAGAAAAAGCCATATCTCAAGTAATAAAATGCCTTGATTACTCCTGGAATCAACTCAGGTATCAGATGCTCTAGTAGACAAAACTACAGCCCTTGTTCTCAGTGGGCTTAAAAATCTCTAACTTGGGGGCCAGGAAGGTAGATGGCTCAGATGTTCAAAGAGCCTGCTGTGGAAGAAGGACAAAATGGTCAGACAGTAGGAACTCTCAGAAACACACCATGGCTATGGCCACCTGTAATCTAGACCCTCAAGAAACAGAAGACTCCAAAGCAAGCTGGCTACAAGACAAGCCACATGTATGGGCAAGATGAGAGTCACACTGAGTGACATTGTCTTAAAGATTAAAATGAAAAATAGATCAAAGAAGATTCCTGACATGAACTCCAAGCTTCCATATGCATGTGTACATGTGTACTTGCAGACACACACCTACACCCACTTGCATTCAAACATGCATACTCATGAAAGGAATGGCAAAATCCACTTAAGTTGGAAGTCACACATATTAGCAATAAATATACTTGCAATTTTTCAGTGCCTTCATTTTGATGACACCCCCCACTGAACGATGACACCTCTACATTGCCAGCTACTCAGCTAGGTTACTTTGAATAAACTATTAAAGCTGCTTTTCCATGTTGAATTTTATTATTTATTTTCACACAAGTATACATTACATATTGAGCATATTCCTCTCCCATTTCCATCCACCCTTCCCTTTCACACTCTCTTTTCCTGTCATGTTCTTCTAGCCTCCTGGAGAGCTTCATGTCTGTGTATATGACTTTAGGTCTCTAAGAAAAGCTAGGAACCACAAGTGCAAGAAACTAACTAAATACTGTTGTCTTTCTGAGACAGGTTTAATTAACTTAATATAGTCATTCCAAATTTCTGCTATTTTCTTGCAAGCTATACAATTATCCTTATTTATATATGAAAAATACCCACCATGTATATATACCATATTTTTCTTACCCATTCTTTTGTTACTGGACAACTACATTGGCTTCACAATTTATATATTCTGAAGAATATTACAGTAAATATTGATGTGTAAATATTTCTGTAATCTCTTGACTGGGAGCCCTTTGTGTCAAACATCAGGAAGAGATACTGTTGGATCAAATGGTAGACTATTTTTTTTAGTTTGAGACTCTTGGCACACTAATTTTCATTGAAGCTGGACCAGTTTATATTCCAGTGACACCATACAAATCTTCCCTTTTGGTCTCACTAGCATTTGCTGTTATTGTTTCTCAATGACTATTCTTACTGGGGTGAGGTGGAATTTCAATGAGGTTCTGATTATGTTTCTCTGATGGCTAGTGAAGTTGAACACTTTTTCCCTCCTTTTTGGAGCTGTTTGTATTTCATCTTTTGAGAACTGTCTGTTCACTTCATGAGCCCTCCTTTTGAGCTTTTTGATTTCTTGCTACGAATTTTAGTTCTTTGTACACTATAGACACTAATACTCTGTCAAATTCCCTAGGTTGTCTTTTCACTCAACTGATTCCTTTACTGTACAGACTTCTGATTTCATTAAGTCCCTTTGTAGAATGGGCATCCTTCTAAGAACATCTATATGTGTTAATGGTAGCTAAAATAAGATAAAGGTTTGACACCTCTGTGTTCCTATAATGTGTGCCCACTTGACTCTACTCAGCTCTACAAATAAGATGTTTATAGTTTTATGATTCTAAACAAAAGTCCTCATTTCCATTATTTTGAAATTAGAATCATCATTCTTATTGTCTGGTATAATAGCTAATTAGTCAGGTATTTCATAAAAAGTGTATAGACATAACAGGTACTAATACAACCTGTACATCTTTCCTTTCTCCCATCTACCAAGTGCTGAACTCTGGTGTTGAAAGCCAGTCATCCCTTTCCAGCCTTGTGTGCAATTTTTATACAATCCAAATCAGCTGAACCATTCATGTTCTCAAACTGTTGCTTTTGTTTTCTGTCACTATACAAGGGTCATCCTGGCCTGAGGGTCAATTTAGGGTCATTTTTCCTTTTTCTCTTTGACCTTGCTCCTGGCCATTCGGCCATTTTTAACACTTCTGGAAAGTAATTATATCATATATGAAGAAGAAAGAGTCACTCTGGCTTTAGAATTCAAAATTGTTCCCTAACTCCTTAGCTTAAGCAAGGGACTTGGAAGAACATTTTCAGAATTTATAAATAACAAGATATATCCTCGTCTTCTACTAATTCAGATCATAAACTTGTAAAAGTCAAGTTCCAAGAGGATTGGGTCAGAACTCCCATGTGCTAGCAACTAGAACCAGAGAAGGTAGTTCAGCTGCAAGAGAACACAAGTAGGCAACTAGCAAAAGCTCATCTCCCAAGATAAGAAAAACAGTATCAGCTGCCTGTGTGCATGCACTGGAAGAGGGGATAAGCAATGGAAGGAAGATAAAAGTGAAGGCAAGACAGAAACAAAAGATACGTTCTGTGGGAATCTAAAGAATCAAGGTTCTTACACAGTGAAACTAGCTGAAGGCCAGTGTTACACAGAAATCTCCTTGACAGCCAGATGCAGGTTCAATGCTGTCAAGCACCATAAGGAACACAAACAAGACACCCAGGTCACTCTGGCAGGCTTCCTTCAGCTCCAGGGAGCAGGAAACAACCAGCCACCCCTGGAAGTGCTCCAGTAAAAGAGCAGCAGAGAATATGTAAGCAAACAGCACATAAAAAGTCACCCCCATAGAAGTATGTATAAGGTGTAATGTGAATGGTGCTTCTTCAGAGAGAAACTAATAAATGACTTTAACTAAACATTTGAACACTGTGCTTGTGAATGGCATGATTTTATTTAAAAATAAATATTTCTAGTGTCATTGATGTTCCATAATTTCACATTTATTCTTTGAGATCGTGAACCCTGTTTGCTTGGTATTTAAATACCAAGTGGCTCATTTTTATTGTTTTAACTTCTAAACTAACAGAAATGCACCCCTGCCCACCCCTCCTTGAAAAGCAAAGGGAATCGGAATTTCTCATGTTGCCCATTGTTACCAAGACTTAATAAAGTCTCTATGTCTCACACATATGTACAAGTGGAATATAGGAGGCTGTTGTGAAAAATGAGAAGCTATACTTTGTATCATCCAATATTTAGTCATCACTGAAAAGAACTTATGAATTCTCAGAGACAAGGCTTACATTCAAAGTGGTGTAAGGAAGGAATATAGATTTGTAATTGAACACTTAAGAGCTTATAGGATTCTCTTGTGTTCATCTGCTGTATTTTGCTATTTTTTAAATAGGACTTTTCTCTTACCCTTCTAACTGTACTTGGGGGAGAATTAGAAGTTTATTTTAAAAAGAACATTGCTATGAGAACTGGATATCCTTGTTCTTCTGCCAGATGATTTTGAACATGTCTAGAGAGATGAGTTGGGATTGAGTATCTTCATCTCTTCTACTTTGAGACCCAGTGCTTCAAAGATTCTAATGGATATAATTTTACATACTGGTGCCATCAAGCCAGTTCAGAAACAGTCCCTCCATGTTCTTCTCTTTCACCAAGCTGGACTGAATCAAGTTGACTCTCTTTCTCATTCCCAAGGACACTGGTTAATAACAACAATGAAAAGCACCATCTACTGAGTATTTGCTATATGTCAGGATCTGTGTATGGCATATTGATTTTAGAAGCAACTGGAACATCCCAAGCTCCATATCCATACCCTCTGCAGCTCCTATTGTTATGAGGCAGAGTCTCTCCTTTCTAATCTAGGCTGACTCTATGGTGTGAGTTGCTCAACAGCATGTAATAAGTGTGTTGACACGCCAGATTCTAGCCACCAGCTCCAAGATTATCCTAAGAAAAATCTATCATTAATATAATAGCTAGCTCAAGGAGACAGGAGACAAAGAGCACATGAAGCAAGACCTGCTCCAGTAATGGCTCTGAATTAGTGAAGGAGCCCATCTAAGAGCGGAACCTCCTTTCTGATCTACAGTGGGCCAGATATGAAGGACGGGGCCCCAGGAGCTTATCCCAGTTATATGTGGTGAACAAAAGAGTAGCTGTTGCTTTGTGCCATCACATTCTGATGTGGCCTGCTATGCAGCACCCTTATTTCCAGAGATAACGACTTCTCCTTTAGCATACCACAGGACTTTCTCATTCTTGCCCCGAAACAGTCTGGTAAGAATGGTTTTTTTATCATACTGCTTTAGAGATAAGGAAAGTAAAGCATAGATTGTTTGAGTAACAAAACTACTGCATCTTACAAATGATAAACACTTCTTTGATTATTATACACACCAATGTTTCATATGCCACTTAAATAAAGATGCATCCTAAATTCATTAGTGTTAAAACATGAAAGAAGCCAGGCAGTGATGGTGCACACCTTTAATCCCAGCACTTGGGAGGCACAGGCAGGCAGATTTTTGAGTTCGAAGCCACCCTGGTCTACAGAGTGAGTTCCAGGACAGCCAGGGCTACATAGAGAAAGCCTGTCTTGAAAAAAGAAAGAAAGAAAGAAAGAAAGAAAGAAAGAAAGAAAGAAAGAAAGAAAGAAAGGAAGGAAGAAAGAAAGAAAGAAAGAAAGAAAGAAAGAAAGAAAGAAAGAAAGAAAGAAAGAAGGGAAGAAAGAAAGAAAGAAAGAAAGAAAGAAAGAAAGAAAGAAAGAAAGAAAGAAAGAAAGAAAGGAAGAAAGAAGTATATATTTCTTGGAAAGAAAGAAATTCAATAATTCAATTCTTGGAATTGATGAACTATGTGTAAGTGGTGGAGACCAGGCCACTGGGCTGGGTTATCTCATGTATTTGAAATGATTTGAAATGCCCAATCTTTAACTGTAATCTTACAATATTTATGTAATCTTACAATATTTTTGTTAGTTCTATAAGCCTTTCAACTTTTCCCTCTCCTGTCTCTTCCCTGTTTACAGTTTGGTAAACTGTAATAGATGTCTTACCCTGTAACTGTAACCACAGGTTTTTTCCTAATACTTCATTACTTAATTGTTTCATTAGCATTTCTTCTCCCTAAGTCCCCCTTTGGTTGGTTAGTCTTCTAAAAATTCCTCCAATTTATCTACGTCTCTTAAAAGAAATTAGATGCTCTCGTAC
The DNA here is from genome assembly GCF_008632895.1 of Mastomys coucha. Classification (NCBI taxonomy): domain Eukaryota; kingdom Metazoa; phylum Chordata; class Mammalia; order Rodentia; family Muridae; genus Mastomys; species Mastomys coucha. The sequence continues at coordinate 43,881,424 of NW_022196905.1, read as the reverse complement.
TAAATATAGTATTAACGAGACCTAATCACCAGTGCAGAATTAGATTAATTACCTTGCTTGTTTTCAATGTGACACTCATCAATCAATTAATATTCCACACATGTGTAATTTCTGTATTGTATTTCATAAAATCTATTAATCTGACTAAAGCTTTTGGAAGTAGAAAGAAAAGGAGCACGCATTGCTTCTTCTTCTACTAGTTACATAACCTTGGACTAATGACATAACATCCTTGAGACCTAAGTGTCCCTCAAGAAAAATGCTGACAAGCTCCTTCCAGCCTATGTTCTTCAAGATCTGTTGTCATAAGTAGGATTAGTAGGAAGACTCACCAGTGGTGTGTGTGCCTGGACCCATGTAACCTGTTTCATGGATTTGACATTGGAAGCTTGTGAGGACTCCAGAGCATTACAGTCAGGCTCTTCTGCAGCAGCCTAAAGTTATCTGGGCCAGAAACCTGGAAGAAGCAGAGGTGGACAGGAAGGGTAAACTAGAATGTATAAGGCTGAGAGAAGACCATAAGAATGTTCTAGAATCCATCTGTCTAGGTCTCTCACTGTCTTCTAACCTCCAGCATAAATATATGGACATGCTGTTGGGTGTGTCTTGATTCTCCCCAACCTCGTTATAGAGCCAAACACACCTTGCTCCAGTAATCAGAAAAGCTTGAGGACATTTAAGGATGCTGGAGTTGTGACAGATCTGTGGTGGTCCTACCCAAGGATGAGAGCCTGGTACATTGCATGTAATATTGTCTTATTTAGCAAATAAAAAAGAATGAAAATTTCAGTTTGACTTTCAAGTAAATACTTTTAATGTATGCCCCAAATATAACCACATGTGGTTTTAAAACACATTTATGTCCTATGCAGAACCTGGACATATTCCTTCTAAAACAAATATTTTTCTAAAATTAAAACTCCTTTGGGCATTTTGTATTTTGTTTGTAATCTTACCTGTACTAGAATTTCAAGTACAGAGATAGTATGACTTCTACTTCATATCTGTCTTCTAGCTCATCTGTACCTGTGTGTCTCAAGGAAAAATCTAGACAGATGAGATATCATCACCTCAAACCAAGGGGATGCCAACTAACAAAATATTGGTGATGGTACTTGGAGCCCTGTGAATTATTAGTGGGAACAGAAAATGCCAGAACCAGGAAGAAAGACAGTGTAGCTCATCCACCAGATATTAAAGATGGAGTGGCCAGCAGCACATCTAAAAAGAAAAGGGGTAACTATGTGACAGTTAATCTCAGAACGCCCCTCAGGAAAGCAATTGCTTTTGGGGACTAATGTTATCATAAGTAAAGAAAAAACTCTGTAGTAATAGACAGCATTCAGTCTGCATAAATACAAATGGTAAGCTCTGTAACAAGTGGAGAAGACTAGGAAAGAAAACTCTATCCTGTACAAAACCATAAAACAAATACCTATGCCTTAAAAAAATAATCAGTAGCACACAGACACATATTTTACCAAAATATAATTAAAGTATTAATCAAAACTAAAAACATTTAGGTATACATTGAGTACAAGAGCAAAAATAAATCACAATTAAAATTAATACTGTTTAACAGTAGAAAATTCTATATATAAAAAGTTAAAGGCTATGGCCAAATTGCTTAGAGAAGAATTTAAGACTCAAATTATACATGTTAGTAAAACAAACAACTTGAAAGTGAAGAAGCAGAGGGCTAGCCTAGTGATACACATCTGTAATCTGGGCCCTCGTGGTCAAGTCCAACGCCAGGGTGGGCTATATGGCAAGAGAAAAGGTGAACAGAGGGGAAAGTGTAATCAAGATATAGTGCATAAGAACATAATCTATTTTTTTTCCAAGTCGCTGTTTCATTTATTTTTTTTTAAGATTTTTTTTCTTTATTTACATGTAAATTTCTCCATTCCCAGTTTCCCCTCCAAAAAACAAAGAAACAAACAAAAACAACCAAAACAAACCCCTGTTGCCTCCCACTTCCCCATGCCTGCCACCCGAAGGCAATCTACAGATTCAATGCAATCCCCTTTACATAATGTATTTTTAATAAAGGGGGAGAAAGGGTAATAGGAGAGGGAGTGGGGAGCAGAAAGAAGGGAGGAGAGAAGAGGGAAGAATAAAATACAAAGAGCTATAATCAATTCAAATGAAGAAAATAACAGAAAAAATAAAATAAGAGAATTATATGATAGTAGTAACCCAAACCAAATTTCTTTATTGAAAATATTATTAACAATGAAGCCACCGAACAAGTAAACAAATAACAGCTACTACTGCTACAGCGTAGACAAAGTGAGGCACCTACTCTCCAGGTTTTTTGTATCTTAAATGGTTTGTGCAAGTTAAACGAATTCACCAGGGTTGGGTTTGTAGCCTAGGGTCCCAAGTGCTCCAAAACTAATAAAAATAATTAATGAAAAAAAAAAGACCCTGATTTGAAAAAGACCAGGGAAGGGTATTTGTGAGGGTTTGGAGTAAGGAATAGGAAGGGGGAAAGGATGTACTTACAATCTCAAAAATTAAAATAAGTAACTTGAAAGAATAACAATTCACATTGGTGTTCTGCTAGAGGACTGGACTGATAATATCCTGACAATGAAGACTGGGTTTGCACCCAAAGAACCATTTCTAAACAGGTCTACTTCCCCTGTGTCCTAATAACTTTTTTTTCCCACTGCATCTGGTGAGTGGTGGGCTAGAAGGGAGGTTGAATCCTTATTAAAATAGGTTAAGAACAATTTATGCCTTCATATATGTAATTTTGGAAATGTTCAGGCAATGCAAAGAAAGTTAAGCACAACAGTTGAAGAAAACAAGAAATATAGATATTTAACTTGGATCGTCCAATATCACATGGGTTCTGTTCTCACTTGAGATTTTGTAGAAGTCATACTTGGACTGAAAAAAATTGACAAGAGACTATGTTTACTTTATTATGAAAATTAATTGACAAGTCAATAGAAAGCAGGGTTTGGAACCTTCCACATCTCAACTTGTAACAGTCTGAACCACAAGGCTAGGTACAACTGAGGTGTGATTATCTTATTGATAATCAACAAAACTTAGTTGTCATCTAAAGAACATTAACCGTCTGTTGTCTACAATGGTGGGTTAAAGCTATTTACTATTCCTATTTTTCATACACCAGCTCACCATGAGCACACATAACAAATATGGTGTCACTTTGACTCCTTGTGCCTGGAAGGTAACTGGAAGTTGCACATTGCTGTGAGCCTGAGGCCACACATGAGTACAAACAATGAAAGCATACACACATTTGTGCTGTGGCAAGATGTTGTCATCTATGAAGTTTACAATCATGAACCACATAATCAAGCTACAAACAAAGGACACACAAAAATTCATGTTTTAGATGAGCAGAGTCAGTCCAGTCTACTCAGTAGACACCACACCGGATTCAGCAAGGGCAGTTCAACCCAGAAGACACTTCAAAGCTCACCAACCAGCCAAGTGCACTCAGAAGCCACAAGAAGCTTCAGGAACCTCACTAGAAGTTCTTAGACAGTTTTCTCACTGAACATGGAGTTCAGTGATCTCACTAGACTAACTGGCCAATCAGCTTCAGGGATTTTTCCATCTCTACTCTACCAGTGCACTTCTCTGCCTGGTTTTTTTGTATGGCTGCTGGAGATATAAACAGTGCAAACAACATGAGTGGAGCAATTGTGTCTGCATCATTACTGGTGCCCACCACCAGTATAGGAAAGAGACCCATGACCAAGGCCTTGCAGACTTGCTAAGATGCTTTTATCAAATGATTCAAGTAGCTGGAGACTCTTTGTAATCTGTTTGTTAGGAATGGTCCATACTCAACCATGGATATCTGAATGATTATTGTATTTTGTAGCTATTATGCAAAAAAATTCCCATGTCAGCAAGGTGAGATAAGGATTTGAGGTGATAGCCATGGCTAGCAGGCGTGAGACTGTTAGCAACTTTTTCTGAAAGACCTGGAAAACGATTGTCTTTCTGCTGGATCCTGGATAAGCAACATTGGACACTGTAGAGAGCCAGGCTGACTCAAGGCTTCTCATAGGCCCTGATGAAAGGACAAAAAGAATCTAGCTCTATGTCTTTGCTCAGGAGAAGGCTCAACAAGGTCCAGTCTGGGGCTGGGGCCAGGAGTTCCTGGGGACTTGGCTTTTCCCCCTTGAAGAGACTGGAGTTACAGTCCCAAGGAGGTTGTATGCTGGGCCTGTGATCCCCTTAAGCTATCTTGTGTTCTCTTGGTAAAACATTGCTTGATCAGCTTCCTGTTGACTCTGTCCCTTTGTATGGTATAATATTTTTGTTGACAACATTCCATTTTTCCTTTCAGGAAAATTGTATATATGTTGTGTTTTTAAATACACTTGTTTGCATGAAAAAAATAAAGAAATATGAGAACGCAGCTTAATGTTAATGTAAGAATACCAACTCCTATTAACATAGCCTTAGTTCTAATAGTTGTAAACATTTCTAGAGTTAGCTATACATATTCTTGCATTAAAAATGCTAATTGATAAAAAAAAAAAACAGTTACCAATCCCATTCTTTTACATTACCTAGACAGACATGAGTAAGATTTTTTTATATATATATAATGTAACCTGTTGAACCCAGATTTTCGTTATGAACAACTTCATGCCTCTACAGAGATTGGCTAGCCTACACCCATGAATTTAACTGATCTCATCCTTGTGCTCAGTAAGAGACTTTCACTCAGCTTGGTAAACTGGAAGTTACATAAATACCTTTCTCTTTTTTTCTAGGGAGTTCATGTTGGATGGAACCCTGAGACAAGGCTAAATTACTTCAATATGATGACATTTAATTTTTTCCTTATTATTAGACTTGTACTATAGTGTACTCATGTACATTAAATAAAGAATATTTAAAAAGATGTGTAAAATTATTTAAAATAGAGGTGGTCCTTTCTAATATGGGTTTCACAGTCATGGATTCAAGTAACATAATGAATATAAAAATATTATTTTAAAATTACAGTAAATATGTTCAAAAATATTTTCTTGTCCTTTTTTCCTAAATAATACAGTTTAACCATTCTTTATATAACATCTACATTGTATTATTTTGCATAGCTTAGAGATGGTATAAAAAGTATAAGAGAGGGCTGGAGAGATGGCTTAGTGGTTAAGAGCATTGACTGCTCTTCCAGAGGTCCTGAGTTCAATTCCCAGAAACCACATGGTGGCTCACAACCATCTGTAATGGGATCTGATGCCCTCTTCTGGTGGGTCTAAAGACAGCTACAGTGTACTCATATAAATAAAATAAATAAATCTTTTTTAAAAGTATAAGAGAATATACATGTTATATAAATGCTAGGTCATTTTATATAAGGTACTTGGTCAGCCTCAGACATTAATAGCTACAAGGAGATACTGAAAACATCTTCTACAAACCCTGTGGAATGACAATATCAATTTAATTATATCATATAATTTTTCATTTATACTACTGGTAATTTATATTAAATTATATCCTTGTGTGCATATGTACATAATTTAAAGTCAATTTAAATGTTTTGATATCTGTTACAAATTCAAAACTTAAAAGCCTTGTTCAATTTATGTTCTCTTGGAGTCAGAAAATACTGAGCTGAAGTATTTACTGTTTGGTTACTATACACTTCAGCAACACAATAAATTAGTCAACAACACTAAAATGATTGAGTAACAAGAGTAAGCACTTAGGCCAGCCTTTCTCTTTTGTACATCATTATGAACCAATCGTTCTTCAGATTTATGGTGTGTCCATCGACCACAGCTATTATCCTCCTTTTGGTACTCAGATTATCTCAAGCACACCCTAAATTGGTTTTTGTGGTCTTTTGACATAACACCATCAATCTCAGAATGTTTCCTTTCTCCCTGGCCCTAGATCAACTGTTTTCTAAGAGGTTGGTCCTTCTGGGCAGTAGAGCACATCTCAGGATGAACTTGACCTTAAGTTATGCCAGCATACAGGGCTTAAGATAAAGCCCTCCATCCGTTTTACCCCCAAGATCTCAACCCCATCCTCAAGGACCAGTTTGAATTCATGTTAATCTTTCCAGTTCACTTCTAATAATACAGTCCTTGTCTTTAAATCATTAAGTCATAAATCACACCTTGGTAGTGTTTCTTTTGTTTTTTTCATTGTAAATTTTGACTTCTAATAAAAATACACAAGAATATCCTCTTATAAGAACAATTTAAAATTTAAATCTAAACTTAAAAAAATGTTACCAAGGTTCAAATATTTTGGCTGTTTTTTTTCTTTGTGTGTATGTGTGTTTGTGTGTGTGTGTGTGTGTGTGTGTGTGTGTTAAGGAATTGTGGCATGCAAATGCCATCAAGTTAACTTCTGCACCTCATCCAAGGTGTCTATGATATGTTCATATGCTATGCCAGCTTAGGCACAGTGGTTTTTCATGCACTCTTATTGTGGACATTGGGATTAGGAGCAATGTTGGAAAATTTGTGTGTGCTCACAGAACTTTTTGCTCATTCTCTTTTTCCTGGAGCTTGATATTATAAGAGAAGAAAGAGAAATCCATTCTGCTAAGTCCACCATGAGGAGACCACCAATGCTTGGTCTCCAAAATTGAACAGTTTTATTTCACCATTAAATTATCCATCTATATTTTGTGCTTTTATTTTCCAGCAATACAAACCTCCATGCTCTCACACAGTCCATCCATTTTGGGTAACACTACAAATTCCCTTCTTGCTCCTAAACTTTAAATGCATTTTGCTCCCTTTTCTGAATAACAGGCTCTTCTTTGTTCTATGATATACTACTTCCCCTGACAAACTGAATAAATCATTCTCTCAATTGTTATATGAAAGTTTACAACATGCACATTCAAATAAAATTGTAAAAATTGAACCTCAATAGGAAGTGATTGTTCTGTTTTCCTACCTTGAAAAAAAAAAGTCCAAAAGCTTTTTTTTAAAAAAACATCAAAGTGCTGAGTTTATTTATTATTGCTTAGATCACAATGCTGACTCCACTCCTTCCTAGAGGTCCCATTCTGGCAGCTCTTAGACTCTTCTGAGTGACCAAGGTGTTTGGTTCATGCAGTGTAGTCCCATTATATTTTTTATTTTAATAAAGCACACATAACATGTAATGTATGATCATGGCCATTTTAAGTGCACAGTTCATTGTTGTTAAATAAAATCACATTGTTGTATAACCCAATACCATCTACCTCCTCTTCCCTGAGGCTGCAGTCCTTTCACGGGGAGTCCTATCACGTGACTTTCTTCAGGGTCTCCTAAAGATTCAATTTTCACACACACTCCCAAAGGAAAGAAGAGCTTCAAGGTGTGAATGTGGAGGATGCTCGAGACAGATGAGCAAACACTGCTCAGACCCTCTAAACCAGGTCAAGCTGTAACTGAACACCTGCAAGCAAGCTGAACTGGTACAGCTGAAGAACTACCCTGCCCAGTCCTGTCCAAATGATTAAGCTACAGATCATCCCATGTTTATTATTTTTAATAAACACTTATAAATTTTTATTCATTTAGAAAATGTATAAAAGTGATAAACATTAAGCTTGGATATTAATTGCAGGGACATAGAAGACCAGAAAAGTAGAGCATTAAGTATTTAAAATGGGAATTCTATATCTAGTAGTATCACAAGCTCCATTTCTGGAAACCCCGACACCACGAAACACTTTGAAATCCTGATAGATGGTATTTCTCAAAATTATTTTCATAGGCATAGCTAAGCTCACAAGAGGATAAAATGTATTCAGGAGTAAGGGATCCCAGAGTGAATCTAGCCTGTGGAGGAGGGCCTAAAGCTGGCAGCAACCCCAAGGACGTTGGCTGACCTCCAAAATACAAGAGTCTTCAGTTTAAATGACTTAGAGACATTCTTCTGCCCTCACATAAGAAGGAATCTAAATTAAGGTACTGATTAAAGTCAAGAGTCCAAGGGTTGTGTCTTGTAGGAGAAATCAGAAGTAAATATTTCCCAGCTACATGTGTAACTAGGAAATTATTTTTTGAAAAGGAAGCGTTCTCCTCTCAGAATGTATTAATAGAATTTACTGTATCTCAATATATACCTATTCGAACATGTCAACAAGGCTGGGGAGAAGGCTCAGTAGGCAAAGTACTTAATATGCAAACACAATGTGTCAATATCAAAGATGCAAAAAGAAAGAACACAGACCTGAAGCATCGTAGCCAAATTAACTAAAACAAGCAATTCATTAAAGCAAGCTATTTATTCCTATAAAATTATTATTCCTGGTGGCCTCCACCTTAGTTGAAGTTCAAAAGTTCAGCATTATACATGGCCTAGATATGGGTTTTTATAATTTGGGGGTAGGGTGTTCCCAAATGGGGGATGTGGCAGGCAAATAGTCAGGGCTACAGACATAGAGCATAGACAATTGGTCACAACAGCCTCTTGTGAACCAAACACATGATTGCAAAGTGGTCTGAAGAGGTGGTCATAACAACATGTGGTCATAATAACCTTTGAAACAAAGGCATCACTGCTATTTCCTAAACAGAAAATATAGAACCATTTTCAGTTAAGATTACAGATGGGGGAATACTCCAATGCTTCAGAAACAGATTTAATCATAAACCAGAATAGTGAATCTACTTTCTTTTCTATAAGACTACACAAGATGAAAGTAAACTGATTCATCAGTAAAACTAAGTTCAGATCGCTAGTACCTGTGTAGAAAGCAATGCTTGGTACCTTGCATCATTAATTCCAACCCTGGGGATGAAGAATGTTAGATTATTAAAGCAACTATAGAAAGAGAAAGCATCCTTTAATCCCAGCACTTGGGAGGCAGAGGCAGGCGGATTTCTGAGTTCAAGGCCAGCCTGGTCTACAGAGTGAGTTCCAGGACAGCCAGGACTACACAGAGAAACCCTGTCTCAAAAACACCAAAAAAAAAAAAAAAAAAAAGAGAAAGCAGAAAGAAAGTCTTGGTCTGAGCTTAGATGAGACATGTTTATTCCATCAAGGGGCTACTTTTGTCACCCTTGTGTGCTAATGGCCAAAGGCCCACAAAAGAAAATGAGATGCAGTTCTTTATAAGGGCAGAAATTACTTCCATAGTCCACAAATGGAGCTAGGAAGTGTAGTCCTTCCACAGGACTCTGCTGAGTCATTTTCAGAGGCCCACTGAAAAGAAACTCCTCTAGTCATGTAGCAGGGGGAGAGTCTAGACTTGACAGACTGTGATGGATCCTGTGATTACTGTGCTATATCCCCAAACAGACTTGGAAAATAATAATTACAGGGCTATAAGGAGCTGATTTATTTACAGAGTAGAACTGAGAGATTTTCTGGGAAGTTTGGGGAAGGGGGAAAACGATGATAGGAGAGACAGAATGGGCCAGTGAGAGAAAGCAGGTAGAGTTGATCCAGGGTGAAAGTGATTGGTCCCATTGCCAGAACTGTCACACCACAATGAGCTTGCAGAAGAAGCAGAGTGCTACAGAGCATAGAAGGAAGAGACAGGGGAAAATCAAGGACTAACATAGAGAATTGTATCGGTCCTAGGGTGAAAGAGATGAAGGTTCCTTTTAGTTGCTTTTTCCACAGCATCTTAAGGTCTTTTGCAGATATCAGGAAGATTCCACTTCATAGCCCCCTTTCTGTTTAAGAGTTGTCCTTCAAACAACAATATGAACTAACTAGTACCCTCAGAGCTCCCAGGGACTCAGCTACCAACCAAAGACTATACAGGGTGGGACTGACTGTTCTGGCAGCATGTGTATAGTAGAGGATTGCAAAGTCGAGCATCAATGGAAGGAGAGGCCCTTGGCCCTGTGAAGGTTCTGTACCCCAGTGTAAGGGAATGCCAGGGCCAATAAGTGGGAGAGGGTAAAGTTGCAAGCAGGGAGAGGGAGGATGCAATAGGAGTTTGTTCTTGTTGTTTTTTGTTTTGTTTTGTTTTGTTTTGTTTTTGAAGGGGAAACTGGTAAAGGAGAAATCATATGACATGTAAATAAAGAAAATATCTAATAAACAAAAAAAAAAGAGTTGTCCTTCTCTCTAACATTAACAACCTACACACACAGTAGAAATAATTTTAAGACCATTACATTTTCAATAAATGGCATATGTACAATATACTCAAACAATAGTCTAACAGAAGCCCATACACTAATGCCTTGTAGTTGATTTTTCTGGTGCCAGTTGCTAGGTCCCATTTTGAAACAGTTAGGGTTTGGTGGCATGGAAGCAGCATGTTTTCAGAGAAGACCAGACATAATTTTACTTCTATAAGGGACCACATTGCATCTTCTGCTGTAGGCATTCTGGAGTCTGCACACATGGGTGACAAAGTACCCATTGACCATGAGTAAACATGTCCTGACTAAAGAGTCAGAGCAAACCTCACTTTCCAACCTTTTATCTCTCTTTAAGCATAGGCATATGTATGCACATAACTTTTACACTACAGGGAAAGATAAAGTGTGTGCTGCAGTGACGTTCAACTGAGCATCCTTGCCTGAAAGCAGCAGGAATGGTCCACTTCTCTTCACATCTTCACATTCAATGGTGTCAAACTCCAGATATTGGCAAACATGACGAACTGGGCTCATTTAAATGTCACTTAAACCCACATGCAAACATGCATACATATTCTCAGATATATACAGACACTCAAAAAAAAAAAAAGAAAAAACAAAAACCCCCAATTTTCTCTGCAAGTATCTATAAATACAACCTGTCACATTTTTTTTTAAAAAAATGAAAATATAGCAACAACAAAAAGAAGTAATCTTGAAATAAATCTAAATTTTAAAACTGTATAAATGCTTCAACACCAAGAGGTTAATAAAGAGTGCCCTGAAATAAAGGAAAATCTGAACTGTGAGCAGACTCTCAATAGCCCCATAACAAAACTGATACACAGAAAGATAAAGTGTGTGCTGCAGTGACGTTCAACTGAGCATCCTTGCCTGAAAGCAGCAGGAATGGTCCACTTCTCTTCACGTCTGCACATTCAATGGTGTCAAACTCCAGATATTGGCAAACATGACGAACTGGGCTCATTTAAACGTCAGTCTATTAACACAAAGGCCCATCCACACACATGGGCTTACTGCTAGAAAAACCAGAAAGCAAGGCCTGGGGGTGAGCGTGGCTGAATGCTTGAATGCATGCTTAGTTTATTTGACACCGTGGGTTTCACCTCCCTGTAGTGTAAAAGAAAGTAAAAATAATTAAATTAAATTAAAAAGCAAAATAAAATCAGCACTGTTAACCCTCTTAAGACTACATTTGTTTGAATTCTCTGGTAAAGACACATTGCATATGATGAGAGAAAAATAAATGTGGGTGAACATAAAATACTATAAAAAATGATTAGACAGGCATAAAAAAGGAATTGAAGCTGAAGAAATAATAGGATAAAAAGACTTGGGAATCTCTACCCAATAACTCATGTAAATATAAGGAAAAATTCAATACCTTAGCAATTCCACTAACTACAGGCCTACACAGTCCATTGCTTTATTCTAAAATTATGCTATCATCTTGCCTCGCTATCCAACTGATGTTATGTGCCATATATAACAAGCTTTAAAAATGTATCCTGCTGTTTGGTTGTATTCATGTGGAGTTTTTCTTGCACTTTCCATGTTTTCTTATAAAATTCATCACTATTTTAAAAAAACCAAATATAGTCACTTATTCAAATCTAGTCTCTTCCCTAGTGTGATGTACAGTATAGTAAGCAAAACAGATTCCATCTCCAGTGCCAGTGTCTGACTTGAATTTCTAAATCCCCAGGAATGTTATAGTCAGAATGTTTTTAGTCTAATGAGGTTTCCAGTAGACTTGTACATAGTTTTAGGCTAGTAGTCAGAAGGACCAAATTAAAGAGAAACCTAGAATTTTTGTTGTAGACAATGTAGAGATGCTGAAGAATGACATAATAGTTGTGGCCATGTGATGAGTCACTGTAAATATCCCCTATATGGCTGGATTCAAGGGTTGTCTTGGTTAGTATACACATAGGTACTAGGAAGGCAACAAATCTCAAATCTACAAAAACAGAAGCTCCTAGCTGGACACCTTTGGAACATGCTCTGTGAAGTTCATCATTTGTAATCTTTAATAAATTTGTATTCTTATAATAAACAAAAAATATAAAAGAAAATGTTTCCCCCAGTTCTGTGAGCTATTCTAGCAAATACCTAAACCCAAAGAACCGGCAGTGGGAATAAACAAGTTATAGGACTATAGTCAAGAAGAGTCAGACAAGGGACTTCTGGTTACCACTGAGTTGGGCACAATCTATTGTGTAAACTAAAGTTTATTCTGAGGCATCTTGGTTAATTTCAGGCTATTGTGTTGGGAATTGAATTGAACTTGAGCGCATACAGAATGTTCAGAAAGATGCAAAACTGGATAATGTGAAAATCACCCTCCTTTATATTATATGTTAGCATTCTGAAAAATAGCTCATGGTTGGTATTTTCCATGCTAGGAGAAGAAATCCATCAACTACACAAAAATCATAAGCATCCAAGTATTCCCAGTAAATATGCCATCCATAACATCACCAAACTGCACATTTGTATAACAATCCCACAAACGTTTTTATCCATTGTTACATATTTTATATAACTAATTCTTTGTTCTATGGTTAAGGAAATAAACCTTAAGTAGGCTCAGAGAGTTGTTCTTTTTCAATCATTAGTTATTTTTGTACATAACTATAGTAAAATTTTAAAAACTAAACTGATATATTGTATGAGCTTATTCAGTTTCTTCTCCTACCTAACTTATTTAATTACCTTGAAAAATAAATTTCCAGTGTCTAGTAAACGCTAAGATACACATTCTCTTTGACACATTAATTATACTTGTGTGCCAATTACAAATCAATAGGAAGAAAAAAATTAAATCAATAAAAAGGATTTGAGAGGAAACAACCAACCATCAAAAGCAATTTCAGATGCAGATGACAGAACAGTAAGGAGAAAGAAATTCTCAGAGTCCCTGGGAGCCCTCTTAGATATAGAATCTCCCATTGACTTTGTTTATCAAATGCTCCTACAGGCCACTGGGCTTCACCTGGACCTGATCTCCACAGCCAAATGCTGGACTTGCTGTTCCCAGACACCAGTCTCCAGCAGGAGGGATTCCCACACTCCACACACATTTTAAGATCCTCTCTATATAGACTAGGATCTGATTTCTCTTACCTGATGACAAAATGAATTCAGAGGTTTTCAAGTGAAGCTTCAGCTTTATGATGACTTTTAAGACAATTTTATAAAGAATTAATTGGCATATGGTTATATTTAAGTCTGCCCTAAGTGAGTATAGGAAATATGTATTTGTACACCCATTGAAGCCACAACACCATCAAAATACAAACCAGTTTCTCTCTGAACATCTTCACATCCCCCTTTCCATCTGTTCATTCTTGTCTTTTATTACTTACACCCAGTGTCTAACCCTGGACTCAGACTATAAAGGTTTCTTTCCTGTCTTTGTTGATCATGTATTTTTTAGACATATCTATTTTGGAATCATGGTTTGTATTTATATCTGGTGTCTTCTTGGCACACGTTGGTAAATGTTTTATCGTAGTTCTTTATATCTTTGCTTGTTTTTAAATGTGGAGCAGTAATCCATTTTGTGAGTATACCAAAAATATTTTGTTCCTTCACATTTGGTTAATACTTTGATTTTTGCATGTGAGTCCTAGTTTGCTATTACTACTGTTCCTGTGATAAAACACTAAACGAACAAAACCAAATTGGAGGGGAGTCATATTTCAGCTTGTGGATCCAGTCCATCATTGGGGGAAGGCAGAGCAGGAGTTCATGCTAGAGCTGGAGGCAGAAACTAAAGCAGAGATCATAGAGAGAATGGAGTCTACATTTGCCTTCCTTGGCTTGCTCAGTTCCTGTTCTTACAATGTCCAGGCCTATCTGTCCAGGAATGTTGCACCCTACAATGGGCTGGGCCCTTCTGCATCAATGAGCCATCAACAATATGCCACACAGACATCCTCACAGGCCAATCTGATGGAGGCAGTTCCTCAATTGTGTTTCCCTCTTGCCAACTATGTCTATGTCAAGTTAGAAAAAAAAAATCTAACCAACACAATCCAAACTTTGTTAACTTTGACACACAGCACCTCACTGTAAATCATAACCTATCCTTTCTTCTTTTTGTCCCCAAGTAATCATGGTAATATAATAAAAATGCAAAAATAAATACATCCTGTGCTTTGAAAGTTCAGTCTCTTTTTAAGCATTGTTTCTTTTCCAAGACAAGGAGTGAGCCGAGTAAACACATATTTATTAGAACAAATGAGAAAAAAACTGCAGAGAATGAGAGACATTCCAAAGGAAGAATGTTGACATGCTGCCTTGCCACGTGGCCTTTTATAGATCTTATGGTAAAAACTGAATGGAGACTGAGGTAATATTTATCAAACTTTTGAAGGCAATGTGGGCTGAGCCAGTAAGTGGTTGACCTCACTTCTCATTTGCCCTCAGTTCAAACAAAAAAGTGATAATGGTCTACTCATCCAGTCACAGAAGTGGTCACATGCTGGTTACCTTCATGCACTCAACAAACTAACTCATCTTACTCATTTAGTTGGGTATCGGTTGAGATACATTCAACATTGACTAGCTCATGAACCACTTTAGACCCTGCCCTTCCTTCCTGCAGGAAACTAGTCTCACTATGACTGAAAACTCAGAAATCATCAGAAAGAAGTTGTCGTTTCAGGTCAAAAATAACCAAAACAGCCCCAAAATAATGATCCTTTAATATTTTTGGATGAGATTTTCAACAAACGTCCACATTTTTATTAGATATACTTTGAAGTTCTAGTACTGACTGTGGTGGTTAATGATTTATATCCTTTTAATCGATGATGTTAATGAATCAATATAATGTAACTTTAGAACCTGTGACTGTCTTATCAATGACAGTATCCCTATCCCAAACTCTATTTTATGAAATTCTAACATCCCCGCTTTTGCCTCCAAATCTTTAAGTTTGCATGGTCCTTATTCTTTTATCCTTTTCTTTTAAATGTCTCTCTCTCTCTCTCTTTTTCTCCATATATATATATATATATATATATATATATATATATTCCCCAAACAACAGCACTTCTCTTTAAACAACCCTTTCTAAAACAGAAAGAAAGCATAGAGTAGACACTGATTAGACATTTTCATACAGCTCTTAAGGAGAGAAGCTGGGACTTGAACCTAACTAGCCAAGGTTGGCATGGCAAAACAGCACAGGAGAAATGATTCAAACAGCAGGCATGTATCCACAAGGTAGAAGGTACAAGAACAAGGTGTCATTTTTTCTTCCTCCCAAGGCCTTGCTTGTCCTGCCTTTTTTATTTTATTTTATTTTATTTTTATTTTTCGAGACAGGGTTTCTCTGTATAGCCCTGGCTGTCCTGGAACTCTCTCTGTGGACCAGGCTGTCCTCGAACTCCCAAGTGCTGGGATTAAAGGCATTAGCCACCACCGCCCGGCACTTGCCCTGCCTTAAGCTGTGTCCTTGCATGACATTTCCTCTGTTTACCCAGATTTTCACTTCTGACAAATGTCAGTTGGATTGAATTTAGGGTCTTGGTTTACAACCCATTTAACCTTAATTGTCTCCCTAAAGGTCAAAACTTCAAATAAAGTTTCAATAGCAATGAGCAGTCTCTATGTAGATGTATGCTTGCCAAGGAGCATGTTATAATGTGTTACAGACCCTAAACAGAATTTAAGTTCCAAATCTGAGTTCATGCCATCAGAGGAAAAAAAATGAAAGAAAGAAGAAAGGAAAAGACGTTTTTATTAGACATTTTCTTTATTTACATGTCATATGATATCTCCTTTCCCAGTTCCCCCTCAGAAAAAAAAATAAAAACAAAAAACAAACAAACAAACAACAACAAAAACCCTGTTCCCTCCCCGTTTCCCCTGCTCACATTCCCACTCTCTCCTGCTTCCTGGCCCTGGCATTCCCCTACACTGGGGCACAGAACCTTCACAAGGGCCAAGGGCCTTGATAACTGACTTGGCTATCCTCTGCTATACATATCCTGCTAGAGCTGTTAGTCCCACCATGTGTACTCTTTGGTTGGTGGTTTAGTCCCTGGGAGCTCTGAGGGTACTAGTTAGTTCATATTGTTGTTCTCCTAAGGGGCTGTAAACCCTACACCTCCTTGGGTCCTTTCTCTAGCTCCTTCATTGGGGACCCTGTACTCAGTCCAATGGATGGCTGTGAGCCTCTACTTCTATATTAGTCTGGTACTGTCAGAGCCTCTCAGGAGACAGCTATATCAGGCTCCTGTCAGCCAGCACTTGCTGGCATCCACAATAGTGTCTGGATTTGATGATTAACTATGGGAAAGATTCCCAGGTGGGGCAGTCACTGGATTGTTCTTCCTTCAGTTTCTGCTCCATACTTTGTTTCTGCAACTCCTTCCCTGGGTATTTTGTTATCCCTTTTAAGAAGAAACAAAGCATTCACACTTTGGTCTTCCTTCTTCTTGAGTTTCATGTGGTTCATGGATTTTATCTTGGGTATTCTGATCTTCTGGGCTAGTATCCACTTATCAGAGAGTTCATACCATGTGTTTTCTTTTGTGATTGTGTGACCTCACTCAGGACGATATTCTCCAGATCCATCCATTTCCCTAAGAATTTCATAAATTCATTTTTTTTAGTAGCTGAGTAGTACTCCATTGTGTAAATGTACCACATTTTCTGTATCCATTCCTCTGTTGAGGGACATCTGGGTTGTTTCCAGTTTCTGGCTATTATAAATAAGGCTGCTATGACCATAGTAGAGCATGTTTCCTTATTACATGCTGGAGCATCTTCTGGGTATATGCCCAGGAGTGGTATAGCTGGGTCCTCTGGTAGTACTATATCCAGTTTCCAGAGGAACTGCCAAACTGACTTCCAGCATGGTTGTACCAGCTTGTAATCCCACCAACAATGAAGGAGTGTTCCTCTTTATCTACAACCTTTCCAGCATCTGCAGTCACCTGAGTTTTTCATCCTAGCCTTTCTGACTGGTGTGAGGTGGAATCTCAGGGTTGTTTTGATTTGCATTTCCATGATGACTAAGGATGTTGAACATTCCTTAAGGTGCGTCTCAGCCATTCGGTATTCATCAGTTGAGAACTCTTTGTTTAGCTCTGTGCCCCATTTTTTAATAGGGTTATTTGTTTCTCTGGAGTCTAACATCTTGAGTTCTTTGTATATATTGGATATTAGCCCTCTATCAGATGTAGGGTTGGTAAAGATCTTTTCCCAATCTGTTGGTTGCCATTTTGTCCTATTGACAGTGTCCTTTGCCTTACAGAAGCTTTGTAATTTTATGAGGTCCCATTTGTCAATTCTTGATCTTAGACCATAAGCTACTGGTGTTATGTTCAGGAAAATTTCCCCTGTGCCCAAGTACTCCAGGCTCTTCTCCACTTTCTTTTCTATTAGTTTGAGTGTATCTGGTTTTATATGGAGGTCCTTGATCCCCTTGGACTTGAGCTTTGTACAAAGAAATAGGAATGGATCAATTTTCATTCTTCTGCACGCTAACCGCCAGTTGAGCCAGCACCATTTGTTGAAAATGCTGTCTTGTTTTCCACTGGATTGTTTTAGCTCCTTTGTCAAAGATCAAGTGACCATAGGTGCGTGGGTTCATTGCTGGGTCTTCAATTCTATTCCATTGATTCACCTGCCTGACACTGTACCAATACCATGCAGATTTTATCACAATTGCTCTGTAGTACAGCTTAAGGTATAGGATGGTAATTCCACCAGAGGTTCTTTTATTGTTGAGAATAGCAAGAAAAGAAGTTTTGTCATGTGCAATACTGCACTGAAAATCAAGTCAAAATTACAGCCATAAAAATTATATAATAATAATAATAATAATAATAATAATAATAATAATAATAATATTCACAAACATATAATTGCTCCAAGTTATGGGTCTCAAGCCTTAAATTTTATTATCTGAAAAGCTTTGCAAAATAAGGGATGTTCTTGGGAACAATCTTAATTTTGTCCGTTTTTAAATAATTTACTATACTTTTATTTAGATTTACATATTGGTTTTCAAATTCATCATTTATATATTTCTTAAATATCAATACACTGTGGGCCAAGCTTAGCTCTCTGACCTTTTAGAACCTCTGAAATTGTCATTTTCAGTAGATATTTTCATGTTTAACTTTTACTTCATTTGTTTGAGCATTTTTTCCTGCATGTATGCATGTGTATTGCGTGTGCTTGGTATCCAAAGGCCAGAACACGATGTTGGATACCATGGAACTGGAATTAAGGTCATCTGTGAACTGCAATTTGGGCTCAGGCAACTGAATCTGGATCATCTACAAGATCAAAATGTATTCTTAACTCTCCCTTCTGCCTCTAGACTCTAGAGTCTAGAGATTTTCCTTCAAATAAATATATGCTATCGTATGATGACCAAGTTAAAGAAAAATACACTCAAATTCACCTAGCAAACCCTAGGTATACATCATTTCAAAGACATTTCAAGTAGTAAATAACTACAATTCTAACATTAAATGAATTAACATAGTCTATCACATACTTTCATTTCTTGAAATGGTTATAAAAAGAAATTGACTTGTTGCAGAATGTCAGGCTTTGGACAGCCATTGAAATTAATGTTCCATGAATCACAATTAATCTTATTTAGCAAATTAGTTCATATAATTAGTTTACATACACATGATTGCAACAATAAAATGCTCTCAGTTGTATAATTGTTCATAATTAGAATATTAGGTTATTGCTCCAGTTTTCTAAAATTCCAAACAAGTTGATTCATAGTTACTTCATATGTACTTAGTTTATGGTTTTATCATTAAATTTGGATCTCTTTTTACAATATTCAAGGAAAGGAGTTGATAAGATGAGATAAATGGCAGTGTGCATGAATATGAAAATAGAAGCACCAAGCCAGACTCTATCCTAACTGTGCCTTAAAATCTACCACTGAAGAAGAACATGGCATCTTACAAATGTTACCCAAGCAGAACACAAACTTCTTAGAAGTTTGTTTCAATATGACTTTAAAATCTAGGACAATTCTCTGCCCTTATATCTGACAGCCATCCCACCAGCGAAAAAGAAATCTCCCAGCAAATTCTGTTTACCTCCTCCCTTCTCCTTAGCTGGTTTTCTTTTCTGACTCTCCTCCCTCTCCACTTCCTCCTCCTCTTCTTCATTTATTCCTCTTTTGATGACACAAAATTTGACTTAATCTACAGTGACTCACCTGACATTGTAGAAATTATCAGTATAGCTTTTCCTCCAGATGCCTGCCTGTTCTGGTCATGGCGAGACAAAAAGGTTTTAGAATGTAGAGTGGTGAGTTAGAAACAATGTGTCTCGCATTGAGCAACAAATCTTTAAAAAGGAGAAATTAGTTGTTTTCAACTTTATGTTAAGTCTGACTATAAATACTGCAAATACGAAGGACTTTATAAAATATACATTTTTTTGTTTTGTTTTCGTCTTAATTTTGTTTGTTTGTTGGTTGGTTGGTTTGAGACAGGATCCTTTCTACCCCAGGCTACCCTTGGACTTACTATGTAGCCTAGAATGACCTCAAGGTCCTTTCTTCCTCAGACACCCAAGTACTGGTGTTATGCACACGCCCCAACAGGCTTGATTGGAAGTGTCCTTTCCATCTTTATTATTTTCAGGCGTCTTTAAGGCTTTGCCTAAGAGCTTAAAAAAAATAATCTGATTTACCTCTCAGGCAGTAGCATAGATTCACACCTTACATCCTAGTCTTGAGGATCAAAGAATGAATTTATTTGGAGACAAGCCTTCTAGAAGTAATCAAATTAAAAGGATGTCATTTGTATATACCCTAATCCCATTTAACTGGTGTCCTTTTAAGAGATGGAAGCATGGACTCAGAGACAGACACATAAGGAGAATGCATGTAAAATGAACATAGAGGCAGATGTGATGTTGGGGTGGTACTTTTTACAGAACGTGAGGTTATAGGCCTTAAATCATGCTTTAAGAGAGCCATATGGTGCAGCCTTGTAGAATTTTGCCGCTCCCTCTGAAGCTTCCTCTCTTTGTACAGAGAGATTACAAACAACTACTGCTGTGGCTTTGCAGTTCTCTCCCTCCGTCAGCAAACAGACTCAACATGCCCCATGTATACTATTGCAGTAACTGAAGGCTTCCTCCTTTTCAGGGCTCATCGCTCCTGACTACGGTGGGAGACTATAGTTGTCCAACCCCTGTTCTTCTGGATGGTCTATTTCAGCACCTTTTATTGACCCCATACTATCTGAAAAAAAAATTCTAATACAAGCCAAGGGACTCAAAGCAAACCAGAAAAACAGCAGAAGCAAGGAGACAGGCTTAAGATGAATTCTTCCCCAAAGCCCTCATACAATAGGTAAATTTACCAACATTCTAACCTGAATTTCTGGCCTCCAGAACACGGAGACGATGAATTTTGTTGCTGTAGCACTCATGTTTGTAGAACTCTACTATAGAGACCCTAGCAAACCAATGCAGTAGCAAACAGTTTGCGCTTATCTTAGGGGGTTGAAATTTAGATAGTGTTTATATTTGAGTTTAAGATTCATGGAATTGTAATTCACAGCTGGATCATCAAGATATATTCTGCTTTTAGCTTGGAAAAATTCATGAATCCAGTAATCATAGAAGATATTCTATCCTGGTATATTAAACTATCTGTCACCATTGATATCTGTTCTCATTATTGTGATAGAAGAGCATAGGCTCAGAATCTTTGTTATTATATTTAAGTGTGTGTGTGTGTGTGTGTGTGTGTGTGTGTGTATGTGTGTGTGTGTGTGTGTGTAGCATGGAGCTTTTATGGAGATCAGAGAACACTTTTTGTGAGTCAGTTCTCTCCCATAATCATGAGAGTTCCAATGATTGAACTGATACTATTAGGCTTCACAGAAAGTATCTTTACCCTGTGAGTCACCCTTCCTAAATGCAAGGTTGACATGATATCTACAAAGCAGTTACTGTGATATGCCATAAATATGAACACAATAAATGGTCAAACTATAAGATTGCATCATGTAGATGTAGAAAATGCATTTCACAAATTCAACATTTTGCTGTTGAAAAATGATGATAATATCATAATTAGTGGTCCAATACTGAATTTGGAAGTCATGTTTCAAAGTTCAAAACTTTACCTCAAAGCTTTGATGATGAAGCCGAATGTTATAATAGATGAGTTAGTTCCTAAAACAAAGAGTCTATAATTAAACCCTCATTTTTTTACATTTGTAGTTCATTGATTTTTTTTTACCATGGCATAAAGATAATTTAACTAGTAGTAATAAATAGTCTTATGAACAAATAAGTTTGACACCAAAGAAATAGCTACAAATGAGGAATGAAATAGGGATAGTTCTTCAATCTTCAAACATGTGTGAGAGAGAGAAAGAGGGGGGAGGGAGAGAAGGAGAGGGAGAGGGAAAAGGAGGGAGAGGGAGAGAGAGAGAGAGAGAGAGAGAGAGAGAGAGAGAGAGAGAGAGAGAGAGAGAGAGAGACAGATGATCCATAGTATAACTGTCACTGGAAGATAAAATAAAAGCAAGACAAGAAGGCCGGAACCTGTTGATCTAGCCAAATATTTTACTTATTCTCTTTATAGAAAATAAAAGAATAAAATGTTGCTGCCACCTCCACTACCACCACCACAACCAAGAACACACAAAAAATCAAGACATATCAGTCCTAAGAAGAAAACATCTATTTTTAGCTCACAATTCTAGGTACCAGTCTGTAGTCTAGATATAGGTAGCTACTTCATTTTCCTGTCTTGACTTCCCCAATATGATAGACTATAACTTAGAATTGTGAACTAAAACAAACTCTACCCTACTCTAAGTTACTTGAACTAAGACATTGTGATTAACAATCCCCTCTTCATGATTTGCCTACAAGAGAGGAGCACTGTGACACATCTTGGTGGTCAGCAGGGAAGGGGAAAACTAGGCCACCTTATCAAATATACCAATCCTTCAAAACCTGTGGAAGTGAACATGAGAAGTCCAGGCTGCCTGCCACATCTTGAGAAGGAGCTCCTTGCAGCCCCAGCTGACTGCATGGTTGGATTTGCTCATACCACTTCTCTAGCTGCAGAGGAGGCATGCCTCTTCACCTTGGCGCTACCTTGAACTAAGTCATACAATTAAGCCACACCCAGATTCCTGCCCCCAGAATTATGAGATAATAAATGTTTTTCTCTTTCCCTTCTGCTTTGCCAGGAGTTTTCCGTCTGCCTTGGTACTGAACATTATCAGTTTACATCCACTGAAATGATAGTATGATTTTTATACTTTATTGGGCTAATATTCCACTACTTTTTTTAAATTAAACTCCATGTGGATATAAACATTTTAAAATATTAAACTCCAAGAAGCATACTTAGACATACATTTCAGAGAAGCCAGAGTTTGGGCCCAGGTAAGTAAAGTATTAAGAACTTGTTATTAGAGACTTTAAACCTTTAAAACATTTCCCCTCTAGTATATTAGGGATGTAAGGGGTCTTCCTCCCAGTTTCCCAACTGGAAATATACAGATCCATATGCTTCACATTTTCTACAGGCTTTTATTTCTTTTTTGTTTGTTTGTTTGTTTTTTGAGGCAGGGTTTCTCTGTTATAGTCCTGACAGTCCTGGAACTCACTCTGTAGACCAGGCTGGCGTCGAACTCAGAAATCCACCCACCTCTGCCTCCCAAGTGCTGGGATTAAAGGCACGTGCCTAGCTAGACTTTTCAAAGACTGTTGTTTCTCACTTTCATTTTAAATGACTCAAGAGAGATGGATATGATGAAAGGCAGAAGAGAACATGTTTCCAAGTATCAGTTAACTATAATTGCAAACAGGGAACAGACATCTGTGAGTCCTGCTGTAGCATTTACTTTGTATAGTAGCTCTGTGCCTAGTCTGTGTCAACATGCAGGTATTTGAATCTCAGTTAGCACATCATGTCATCTGCTTCTTCCAGGAGAGAACTGTCTATCATTTTACAGAGAATGTAAATCTGGATCACATTTGTTTGTACCTTGATTTGCTGATGGTTCTATGTAATCTGCCTCTTTGCCTGAATACAAGGCAACTATTGCTCTGGAATTTCCTGTACATAGACCTTGGCGACTGAGAGGTATTCCTAAGAAGCCCAGTGTCAGCCAACTCATAGTCATGCTGAAAATGAGCTAGGAATGCTGGTGCATCCTGGAGAGTGACACCAATCTGTACACCAGGGGCTGGCAGAAAAGACTAAGCAGATAACCTGGAACTGTTCTGACACGTGATGACAATTTCACATGCACATGATCACCGTGGTAATTGGTAATGTTTCAAGTCTGTTTTCACTCAAAGGTGCCGTCTTACTTTTCACTGGTTGCTATAACAAATTTGAAACACTAGCTTCAAACAGCAAATTGATTCACAGTCCTAGGGGTACAAAAATCAGCTCCTCAAGGGTGAAGCCAAGAACTCAAGATGTCATTCATAATGAAGACTATAGAGAACATGTCTCTTCCCTCTTCCATTTTGAGAAGATACCAGCAGACCTAGGAGTGTGGCCTCTCCCTCTTATCTTCAAGACCAATATCTTTGAAGGCATTAATATTTATGTTGCATCTTCAGGAAGCCTTCTCCTTCATATGTAGGAAAGTCTTCTTCTCTTACCTTTTTATAAGCATATACATAATTGTGATTTAGATCCATCTGTACAATCCAGAGTGACTCTGTGTATCAATATTCCCCCTGCATTCATATCTACAGCAACTTTAGCATGTTAGGTAGCATTTCTAGGTTGTTATAACTAAGTATTAATACCTTTGGGACAAATGTAATTTTTTTTTGTTTTTTTTTTTCTCTCATATATTGCATTCTGGCCGCAGTTTTCCCTCCACCCTCTTCTCCAAGTCCTCCCCCCCCCACCCCGCATCCCCTTCCCCACCAACTTCTCCTGTTTCCCTTCAGGAAAGGGCAGCCCCCCACCCCCGGGATATCAATGGAACATGGCATTACAAATTACAATAGCCTACACACAAACTCTCCTATTAAGGGTGGGTGAGGCAACCCAGTAGGAGGAAAAGGTTCCAAATTGCAGGCAAAAGAGTCAGAGATAGCCCCTACACCCATTGTTAGGAATCCCACAAGAAGACCATGCTACACAGCTATAAAATACATGCAGAGGGCCTAGGTCAGACCTAAGCAGGCTCCCTGACCGTTGGTTCAATGTGTCTGAGCCTCTGTGAGCCCGGGTTAGTTGATTCAGTGGGTTTTCTTATGGCTGAGACAAATATTTGTAATGATACACATTGTCTTTCCTTAATAATGTAGCTTTCCAATACTGCTTTTAACAAAGTACTGTGTATGATGTGGGATACACAATGGACATTTATTGTGCAGATTTATCTAAAGTTAGAGAAAAGTTTTGCACAAAATGAGAACTTGATCTTATATGACTTCTGGAGAATTCCCAGCCAAGATTCAAGTGTTCTTGAAAACCCTGCCTTTCTCTCCTCTCTTCCTCCTTCTCCTGCCAGTGAAGATAAGGTATTTGCTTTGTGCCAGGAAAGGCCTAGAGCATAACACACACACACACACACACACACACACACACACAAAAAAAAACCCTACATTACTAGAGAAACCCATTAAGTCAATTTGCAGGTAAATGAGGAACCATTACTTCTTAATAGTTTATGCTCAATGTTTGGTTTGGTTGTTCTAAATTCTGAGCAACAAACTGGGTATCGGGTACAAGGATAAGCTATTCCATTGGGAAACCAGCCTAGACAAGGCAGGTTTCTTTTTCTCTGATCACATGTTGTTTATGAAAGTAACTAATACACTTATCAATTATTATTTCATGTTATTAAGTCTAGTTTGCCGTACCGAGGTTTACAGTGTATAAGTCATCTGCCATGTTCTCAAAATTCCTATTCACCACAAGATTAGTATATTAAGGTTTTTAACTCCCAAGTGATGTTATTTAAAAGCAAGTTTTAGAGGCATGATTAGTTGCCAAGGTAGAGTGTTTGTGATGGGATTAACGTCCTTTCAAAAGATTTCTGAGAGGCATTTTTGGCCTTTCTACAAAGTGAGGGTAGTGAGGAAAGATTTCATCCAAAAACCAGGAAATATGCTGTCACCAAACAGACAACACATCTGCTGACTACTTGACCTTGGATTTTCCAGCATGTGGAACTGTGAGAAATGAATGTCTGTGGCTTACGCATTCGTTTCTTAACAGTATTTTGTTATACTCACCCACAAATGAGTAGCATAGCTTCCCAGTTAGTGGTATCTTAGCCCTGTGACAATAAAGTAGTTTAAATATGTCATGTGGACTATGTGTCTTTGGTTCTTTGTCTCGAGAAGTTAGGGCTTAATTCCCTTCTCACTGAGTGAGTTGAATTTGGTCACTCATTTCTAGCAAACATGTAATATGTACAAAATTATACTGTGTGATTTCTAAGACCAAGCCATAAAAGGCATTGTGCCTCCAGTTACTCTTGATTGACTGTCTTGCTCAAAGGGATGGTAATAAGCATATTGTGATGGCTTTCAATAGGCTCCATCAGGAGAACATAGCCAGTTCCTGCTGTTACAGTATAGGATAACTGTCATGTGTGTGTTATGTCAGAAACATAAATATGCTTGCATCTTTCCACAGTCATAATTTATTAAGTAACAATAAATTCACGATGTCTAATGGTCTCTGTGATAACATTGTGCAAGCCTTGGTATCATGGCACAAATATGTACAAGCTTTTTATTCAAGCTTCCATTACTAGTATTAACTTTTATATCCACATTACATAGCACATGGTACATATATTTATATACATCTATACATATACATGGGCTGAAGAATTAATGTGTTTGAAAGGCTGCCATAAAATTCAAGAGGCTTCAGAAGTGAGCTGAAGTCTGTATTGATAAGATAATGAATCCAACAAGGGCTGGGAGACAGCTGCCAGAGTCAGATTTGATAGTAGCATGTATGGGGTAGACGTAAAGACATGTCTACTCACCCCAGATATGAAACTGACAACAGGTCGAAATAAGAATACCAAAATAGTCCAACTGGGTGAGACAATGAGTTTTATTGGGGTACATATAGGAATATGGATGAGGGGTGACTTGCAGGAGCATAAACGAGTCTAAGGCAGCTGCATCACCAAAACCCATTCCAGCCTGAGTCACAGCTCATGACAACTAGAGACCTAAGCTTGCTATACAACTTACAAACAGCTCAACATGTTGATGAATTTTATACACAGCTCATCTCTATTAATTCTTCCTTTCCAGGCAATCTTTGTTTCTTTTAAGTAGCTTGTCCTATCTCTACCTCCTCCAAGGGGCTTGGTTGGTTTGTGAGCATCTCTCAGCCATCCTTACTACATATTAGCTGATTAGGGATGCAGAAGCCTAGTGTTCTGGTCACTTTTAGGGACCTCCCTGAGACTTTGAGTTGTTAACTTCCTAAACTTTAAAGAGCCTCCATGAAAGATGGGATGTTCCACCTCTCTTTAGAACATACTGTATTGTAAAAGCTTTCTATCAAGGGTAAAATGTTTTCATATTAGAAAAAAATTGCTATACAACAAAGTGAAGTTTCAGAATTCAGCTGTGAGATGAAAAGGCTAACCCCAGAACAGAACAAGACATGAGTCAAGAGCAAAATATGGCCAAATCCCAGTCCAAATGGGGACACTGGTGCATAATCAGGCAGGCCAGTTGGCTTCATCAACAGCAGAGGACAGAGCCTGGTCAAAGTGTCTTGTGTCTCTGATATTTGCACCAGCAATCAGACGATAGGTTGCAATGGAGCCTTGGTGTCTTAGTTTCTGTTGCTGTGAAGAGTCACCATGACCATGGCAACTCTTATA
Organism: Mastomys coucha; assembly: GCF_008632895.1. Lineage (NCBI taxonomy): Eukaryota > Metazoa > Chordata > Mammalia > Rodentia > Muridae > Mastomys > Mastomys coucha. The sequence goes on along the minus strand of NW_022196905.1, from coordinate 43,854,462 downwards.
AAGGAAAACATTTAACTGGGGTTGGTTCACAGTTTCAGAGTTTAGTTCATTATCATCACGATGGGAAGCATGTCAGAGTACAGACAGACAGCACTTCTGGTGCTGGAGAAGGAGCTGAAATCAAGCTACATCTTGATCCACATGCAGAAGGACACTGCATGCCACACTGGGCATGGTTTGAGCATTTATGACCTCAAAGCCTACCTGCACAGTGACACACTTACAAGGTCACACCTACTCCAACTAGGCCATACCTCCTAATAGTGTGACTACCTATGACCAAACATTCAAACAGAAATGTATGTTGGTTATATCTATTTAAATCACTGCACATGGCTTCGCAGTGTTAGGTGTAAATCACTTTATGGAGTCCAGGTAAGAGGATTATACCAATTTCTCTGTGTGTTCATTAAGATCCTGGGTCCGATTTCCCTGATATGACTTTAATATGCTGTGTGTTCCCATAGTTTTAATTTTTTTCTAATACACCTTTGGGGTGGCTCCCGTCCTCAGGAATAAGTCATTTATCTATCTCTACTGGATGAGTTATACCTGACTAGATGGTGCGGTTTCTAAGTCTACTTCAGGGACTGTAGTTATCCTCATTCAAAATGTCGTCAAGGCTTCTTGAAAAATGGAGTCTCCTAGGGTGAGGCTTGAAAACCTACTGTTTTATACATCATGGAATAGCCTAGCCTCAGGAACAAGACATTCAGTCAATAACATACTTGGCCAAATGTTTACAACTGAGTCCTCTAGTGTCTGCAGATGAATTTATACTTCACAGCAACCTCAGTGTCACTCTTATGACAGGATTGGAGCCAACACCATGTAGCTAAGCTACTTCCTGATTCCTGGATCTCAGAAAATGTCAAATAACCAATGTTTGTTGTCTTTATGGATAAAATTTGGGGTAATATGTTCTACAACAATAAGTAGCAGTATTTAACATCTTTCTTGGTGGGAGATCTAAGATATTATATATTACAATGTATAATTGAAAATGATTAACAGAAACAATTCAAACTCTTAAGTGCCTAACACTAGGAATTATATAGGATCTTTCATGTAAAATATTATAATTCAGACCATACTGTTATGAGTCAGAGTATGCCCCCAACCTAATTCCTATAATGAAGCTCAAGACGCTAGTATCAAAGATTGTGGCTATATTTGAGGATAGGGTCTCCAAAAAAGGAAACTGTAATTAAATAATGGAATCAAAATGAACCCTAATTTAAATTGGCCAGTGTTCTTATAAGCAAGCAAATTCTGGATACCAATATCTCTATACACAGAATAAAAGAAAAAGCAAAAGCCACTTGAGGACACAAGAGGATGGTCATCTGGAAGCTAGGGAGAAAGACCTCAGAAGAATCCCAAACCTACTGAGACCCGGAACTTGGGTGCAGCCTCTAGAACTGAGATCAGATAGGTATCTGATGTGTGAGCCACTTTGTGGAATTACTTAAGGCCATGCTCATAGGTTTAAATACGTAACATGAGTAGCCAGGAGAATATTTGTCTGGTCTTCTTATATTTCCAGAATCTCCAGATCTTGCTTAAATTATTTTGGATAAAGTCTTAGAGGCAACTTTTAAAATGTTGTGTATAAGCCGTGTATGTTTGAGTCAATAATTGTACTTCAGCACTACAGGATTAATGCATGCCTCGAATTTTAAAATCAGATTGTGGTTTTTTTTTTTTAATCTAATTTGGAATAACTGTGAGAAATAGGTGAGACTTTGAAGTGAGGATGTACAGCTTAGTTTGAGTGCTTATCAAACAGTTTCTGGGCTCGATCACCACACTGCAAATCACCACAAAAGCAACAGCAACTACTAATGGCCAGCAGCAGCAGCATCACCATTGGAATACAAGAGGAGAACGGACGCTAGTTTGAGACATATCTCATCTTCCTCCCATCCACATTCTCCCATACTGAATGCCAGCATTTTCACTATCAGGCAGGGTTGTAAAGTATAACCTTTGTATGGATATATACTTCAGTGACTGAGCACTTATTTAGCATGTTTGAGGTCCTAGATTTTATCCCCAATATGAGAAAGGGCGGGGAGGAACCAATTGGTTATCCAGTATCAAATAGTCTGCCCTACAAACATACATATGAGTAACATTATGATTGAGCAGATTATATTTAGGAATGTATATATGTAACAAAAATTAATGGAAAGAGAGGCCATGATTTTGAAGAGGAGAAAGGAGGAGAATATAGATTTGCTTGTAGAGAAGAAAGGGAACAGGGAAAGGATGCAACTATAATCTCAAAAAGAAAAGAAAAAGGTGTTGCATTTCTTTTCTCTTTATGACTTTCATTGTGTTAGGCAACTAGTTAAAAATTAACAGACCTGCAGGCCCCTGGGAATAGAACCCTGCATACTATGGGCATTAATAAAATAATGCTGCAAGTGTCAAATGGTGGAAGACAACAGAGGAAGCATCCCAGCCTCCCAGTTGTTACTCCTTGGTATTACTTCTAATTTTATGTGTGAGTGATGCGGGGGGGGGGGGG
>NW_022196905.1:43840307-43851906 GCF_008632895.1 Mastomys coucha | reverse complement strand
GGGGAGTCCAGAAGTCAAAGGGATTGAACTAGTTTGGTCTCTTCTTCATTTTCTTGAGACAAAGTCACTCACTAGACAGGAAGTTTGTCTTCTTGGTTAGGAAAGGTGCCTAGTGTGCTCTCAGGATCTGCCTATAACTGCCCCCTTCTCCCCAGTGCTGGGGTTACTAAGTAGAGTAAGTAACTCTAGAAGAGTGTGAACTGGGGTCCTGTTGTCTACTCAAGGACTCTTACTGACTTAGGTTATCTCTCAAACTCCAGGCTCCTTAAGATTTAAAGTATGAAAAGATAGTTACACATTAGACAAAAAGAAATGAATTAGGGGTGGTGGGACTTTTCATTATGCCAATTAAGGGACAGCTACTTCCTCCTGGTAAACCTGTCTCTTTCTATAGAGGTTTTTCTTTTTCTTTAATTCTAATCTCTCTTGTTACACAATTTCTGGTCAGAAGAATAAGGTCTGAACTGCATCTCTGGCCCTGCATGGATACGTGACATTCTAAACTGCTGGGAAGATTATAAGATTACTGTGTAGTGGAAAGCTCTGTGGTAAAGAACAAAGACACCATCATTTTCCCTTAGCAGCTAATCCAAATGGTCCTGTCAATCACTAGAACAGGGAACTGCCCCTCAGCCAATCTATCTCTTCTAGGAACATTTGAAACACTACAAAGCTACCTAACATGGAGGATGGTATAATGGTCCCTTTAGGCATCGTCTACACTCACCCCTCAAAAATTTTCCCTATTCAATGGTCTTACTGCCGTTCAATCTTATGAAGTTGTCTAAATCAGTCTATGTATTAGAAACTGAAAGTTCCAAATTTGGACCAGCAATGGCCATTTGTCCAGTGTATATTTAGGTTAGTTTTGCATTGAAAGTCAAAGGAAAGTTACGAGTTTCAATTCTCCTAATTGGAACTCCTTTAAGTTAGTCCTCAAACAGGCCAAACGAGTGTCTTTTGGTACAGAAGTTTTAGAACCCAGGTCAAAGCTAAGGACCAAGGTATAAAAAAGAGTCAGTATCCCGTTATGCAGAGTGTCCTCTACATCTGAAAACGACCAAAGCCTCCTGGAATATAAGGTGGCACCCCCAACCTCCTCAGGTTAAAGCTTGAAGAGGGGTGCAGTGAATGTGTGGTCTCTCTGCCAGTGGAATAGTCTCCTGCACCTTTAACATAGTGGGCAATACTAAAGCTCTATTGACCCTGAAATCTGCTATCAATAGTCACGTATAGATAACTCATTCATAAACTAGAGCTGTGTTTATTCATGGACAGTAGATAGTTTCTAAACAATACATGGATTAAAATGTTAACTGGGTTGATTTATGGCATCAGAGTCATCAAGAGTTTGTTCTGTATCATCACTGAGGATGAATTGAGTACAGAAGGGGGGTTTCAATAGCTTATGGAGCAGAAGCAGAGAAAAATAAATCCGATTGACCCTCTCATAGCTCTCTTTCATGCAAATTTAAAGCTAGGAGACATCCAGAGCATGTTGGCAAAGCTGACCTGTTCAGGTGTATGATTAGTAGCTCTCTCTTGATTTCTAAGATGAGAAAAACAAAACAGTTTTGGCATAATGATTGGGGTGGGGCTTCAATATGAGTGACATTTTGTCTTGGTATATTGGGCCTTGACTAGGAGCTCAGTTCATTGCCAATGACCCTAGTAACCATTATTTAGAAGTAGTCAATAAGCAAGAGGGAAAAAAAAAAAACATTTTAATGAGACAAAGTTTAGAGAGTGCCAAGTTTTCCTTGAATCCTAGTTTAAATCATCAAACCCCCTTTTTTCCCTTTAATTCTTATTAAGCTGTTCTTCATGCTACTTACTTATTTTTGGTTGAAAGAACAGTATCTGAGCTGTGTCTCTGACCCTGAGTGAAGATGAGACTTTTATTAACTGTCCCTAAAATGGTAAGATCACTGTTCAGCATATCCAAGGAATCTCATTCCCTTTAAGATTTGTGGAGTGAGCTGGGTGTAGCAACCCACATCTTGTTAAGTCCAAAAGTGCCACATGGAGGCCACCACTCACATATGCAATTGACAAAGGTGTTTTATATCTGAAAAACAAGAAGTCTGCATGCAGGGGTCAGCTGATTACAAAAACTGGCTACCCCAGCCAAAAATCTCCTAGGCCTTTTTATAGGGAACTAGGGGAATCTTAATCTAAATCTTCATTGGTGGGTGCTAGGGATGTTACTTGAATCAGTTTCTGATTGGCTTGTGTCCAGGTAGTCAGTGGACTGCATTCCAGTGTGATGAATTTTTAAGCACAGGATGAGATACCCAAACCAAATAAAGCTGCCCAGCACAAATGGCCCATCCTGAGAGAAGCTATTTCCCCATCTGGTGGTTATCTCCAGGCTGTTCTTTGGATAGGGAATTTTATGGTCTTGTTCCTGGAATGTGTGTCTATTCCTGGAGCTGGTGACTTATGATCTAGTTCTTGAGACTGACAACTTAGAGGGATTTTATGTTCAATTTCTGGAATAGATGACTCTCCTTTTGAAGTCAGGCTTGGTCCTAAAATGGAGTTCTTATCATTCTCTCAATGTTCTCTGTAAGGTAAAGGCCAGCCTGGTATATACAGCAAGTGCCAAGCTAGCCAGGGCTACATAGTATGACCCGTGTCTCAAATGAAGGAAATATATATAATAATATTATTATTTTGCTTAGTGAGGTTTAGGTCTAGACCCAAAGGAAAGCTGAGAAAATGTAGCATAAAGATATGGGGGAAAGTGTACCTTATCATCATGAATTGACAGACTTCAACAAAACATTCGAAAGTATTAAGGGTGTCAAATCAAATATGAGAATTGGGTAATAATATTAGGTAAACACTGATGATCCATAAGATGTTATGTTTTTTACCAAAAAGTGTATCATCTGTAAAGAACTCGGATGGTTGTCTGGACAATGCAGCATTCTAGTCTTGGTTCTCTGAGGGCTTTGATTTTGTAGAATTTTATTGCACAAGAATAGCTGGTTTTCTCTTGAACATTTGCTGTGGAGTTTTTCTTTTGTCATGTAAATTGTATACTATTTAAAAAGTCTTTGACTTCAAGGAGTTTCTACTGGGAAGAGTGAATTCCTCAACCGGTGGCCTGCTCAACTAAAGGATAATCTAATCCAGATTTTTGCACTAGCAATACAATGGTGGGAAAACATTCAGGAAAATTCTCAAGGTTTTAAAACTTATAAAACAGTGTGGCTTTCCCTCTGAGGAAGTCAAACTAAAATTGTGTGTTTTTGCAAGCTTGACTACAGACAGTTGCAAAGGCTAGCAGACCACACATGGAGAAAACTGCTGTCCTTGTTCCAGTGACACTGAAGGCCCATTAAGAGAGAGCTATTTCCTCTTGGACTAGAGAAAGGAATCTACCTCCTCTGGGCGGAGACCTGACATTCCAAGTTGCAGGAAACAGAGTTAATCCCTTTGGGCTAGTCAATTACATGGCTAAGGAACCACCCCTTAGGAAGGCCTTGAGCCACGAAAACGAAACAAGGGGAATGATTATCCTTTAATGAGATAATGTAATTTCCATTCCAGAAACCCTGCCTCTAGTAGAGTAACTACAAAGATGTCATAAGATGCAGTTAAACTTGCCTACCTTTCGGCGATCTAATTAAGAAAGATGTGACTTTTCCTTTCTTGCTTTTCCCTTGTCTCTTTCTTTGAGATGCTGGCCAGGGCCCAGGTATGCTTCTTCTTCTTCTTTTTCTTCTTCTTCTTCTTCTTCTTCTTCTTCTTCTTCTTCTTCTTCTTCTTCTTCTTCTTCTTCTTCTTCTTCTTCTTCTTCTTCTTCTTCTTCTTCTTCTTCTTCTTCTTCTTCTTCTTCTTCTTCTTCTTCTTCTTCTTCTTCTTTGTTTTGTTTTGTTTTTTGTTGTTACTGTTTTTAAAACTTTCTCTGGAGCTCCCTCTCTCCCTTTCGTCAAGTGACTGCTTGCCTAACCTCCATGCCTAACTCAGAGCACCATGGTTTCCCTCTTCCACTATTCCAGTTCCCTCCTACAGGTAGCTGTCTCTCCCGACTAAGAGCTTGCCTGTCCTGTGTTTATTCTAATCGCTAGTAAAATTGTCTTCTCGTTTCCTTTTGATTCCACTCTTAAATTCTTTTACTAACAAGACTGGGAATCCTTAGAAGGTAAGCCTTAATTTCCCAAGTAGTATGTGCCACTTCAAATGTTCTGATGCGATCCAGAAAGAATGGTAACTCTCCGAAGGAAGCTACAGGCAAGAACTCAGGTTCAGGCTCTGTCCACAGCACATTTCTATCCCCTGCTCACTCACTCTTTAGGTCTCATCATCTGAGACCTTGGGCAAAAGTAGTTCCAGATGCCTGTGCCAAGGCCTCCGTGTAAGGAAGAAAAGAATAGAAATGCTTCCTCCCTTACTCAGCATGAGTACTTTGTTTAAGAACATAAGACTTATGACAGGCAGTGGTGGAACACACCTTTAATCCCAGCACTTGGGAGGCAGAGGTAGGCAGATTTCTGAGTTCAAGGCCAGCCTGATCTACAGAGTGAGTTCCAGGACAGCCAAGGGTACACAGAGAAACCCAGAGAAACCCTGTCTCAAAACAAAACAAAACAAAACAAAACAAAACAACAACAACAACAACAACAACAACAACAACAACAACAAAAGAACATAAGACTTCACTCTGGGTCTCTGCCCCTCGGTGCCTATTTGTCTCTATCTCTGTCTTTATCTCTCTGTATCTGTCTCTCTCATTAGCCACAGTCCCCTGCATTCTGTCCCCTTAATACAAAGGAATCACAAAGGCCCACTGTGAATATGACAGCATTCAGCCTAGGTGGGAAATGTTAGGACCAAAGCAGCTTTAAATTACACTCCTAACAAGTGCCCGACTCTGAGACTCCAGGTGTATAATCCAGGTCATATGCTAGAAAGCTCACCTACTCCTCATCTCCTCACAAGCATCTGACTCAGAAACTCTTTTTTTTTTTTTTTGGCAGGAGGGAGGGTGCGGGGGGAGCAGATTTGAAGAGAAGGTTCTATCTCTTTCTCTTTTAATAGTACCATTGTGGTTGGTGATGGCCTGGTGTTTTGGAAACTGATAAGTCTGCTTGGGGACTCCATCGTGCTTGCTATACATGCTGGCTATCTTGCCTGATGAAGCACCTCCTCAGACGTGAAGCCCTGCTCTCCTGGTTCAGGGTCCTATCTCCTACTAAACTTCATCGAAATGGTAATCTCTGTGTCGGCACCTTTACTTGAGCCTGTACAAATCATCATCCTTGGAGCTTTCTCTTTCCTCCTTCTACACTTTTACTCTAACACCAAGGTCCATAAAATCTCCAGAACCTTTTGCTTAGTAACTCCCTCAACAGGGAGCAATCTCATATCTGTGATGATCCACAAGACCTTAACATATTGGGCATGTTTACGCAGCTATGATTAAATATCTGATATAAGCCAGTGCTTCTCAAACTTTTTCCACTTTCAAGCCTTTTAGTCCAATTAGCCCAAAAGAGTTTGTGTGACCTCAAATTTTATATATATATATACATATATATATACATACATATATATATCCTTCATAAATATATATAGATATATATGAAGCATTTACTGATAATGCAACCATTCTTAATTTTAGCATTTATTAAAGACAAAATCCAATTTGCATGCTAATGAGATGGATGTGCTTGTTGATTTTACACAAAGAATTAAATCTCTTCTTCTATTTGATAATGTAGGAAGTGGAGCATCTCTGCTTGGTATTATAATTGTTAACATTCAGAATGACACTTTATATAAACACACAGAACAAAGCAGGAAAAGTATATTCAAGACCATTTCATAAATTTTTGGCAACTCTGCCATAATCCCAAGCCAAAATTCATTTAAGGATTAAAAATAAAAATCAAATGAGCAGTTAAAGCAACAATTTTTAAAAAATCAAACTTTCTAGCATAGTAGATTTCAAACATACTAACTTGATACCTACGTGCTCAGAAATGCTGTAGAAAAATAGTAACAATCTTTGTTTTCCATATTAAATGACAGTATTTCTCCTAGAGCAGAGAATTTAGTATATATAGATAAAAATCACTGTGCTACTGACAAACTCAAATCTGATCCAGGTGTTTCAGACAGTGTTGCTGCTTTGTGGGTCCATGACATGAGTAGCACAAAAATGCATGCGTGTGTGTTCAGAGTAGAGGCTACAGTGACATCAGATGACACAACATGGGTGAGAGCTACCAGAAGCATCTTAGATTCATAATGCGTTTGGTTATTTTAAAATTAAATTCTGGTCATTGCATACTCAGAGACCTTTCATTGTTCTGTTATCCATGGCCTTGACTTTCAGTTATATGACCCTATATGGGGGTGGGGGAGTGTGTCACAACTGATAGTTAAGAAGCTAGGACATGACAATTTATATGATGAAAGACTTATTTTAGCTTATAGTTCCAGAGTGTTCAGGCCATGTTTTCTTGGTTCTGTGCACCTGGAGAGAACACAGAGTGGCAGCAGTATCCGGTGAGTGTTGGAGGGCTACCTTCTTCTCCACAAAGGCAGGAAGCAGCTATCACTCACAATGGCCTACTACTTAGACCTAGAGCTACTTTCTAGAACATTCTGAAATTACACCACCAGCTGGAAACCAGGGATTTAATTGATGATCTGCTAGAGAAGATTTCGTATTCAAATTTTACCAGGGCATGTGCTTCAAAGGGCTAAAAATGGAGCAGGGATGGTTGGTGCTCTCTCTAGTTTTAGCCTTTGTCTATTCCATCTTCTTGACTTTAGACCCAGGCTTTCGTTTATTTTGTGCTTGATGCTTGAGTCCAGTAGTTTGGTGACACCTGGCAATTCAGCTCTCCAATCTCTGCTGAATTTTCTGTCATCCTATTGGAATATTCCAGTTGCTACACCTCAAGCAATATAAGTAAATCAAATCTGAAATTCCCTATTCCAGTTTGTCAGGAATGATATAACGAAGAAGACAGAAGTGACTCTGATCAAGGGAGTATTACTGGCAAGTATTATGGTGTAATCTATGGAGCAGAGGCTCTTTATATGACTTCCTTTTGCAGCATAATACATCAAATGTATTTGTATTTAAATATAAAAGAAACAGAATATACTTTTCACAATCAATTTTATCCACCAGCCATTCATTAATATGACTCCATAAGAAAGTTGCTGGTTTCAAGTAACAGCAAACTCAGCACAGTGACTAAAGTAACGAAGAGAATGTGGTTCATTTAAATGACAGGCCATAAAGTAGAAGATACTCTAGGCATGAATAAAATATAATCAGTCAACATGTCAGTCCTGCTGTGATCCTTCAGGCTGTCTCTTTTTCTTTGTGCTCTTCTCATCTGTAGGCACACATTATTAATACACAGATCCATGTCATACTTGTGGGCCAGCCCATGTGAAACAAAAGATGGTAGCTTTCCCAGACTTACATCTGTCTGATTATATTCTAGATTTGGTCATACAACAATTCCTGAATCAATCCCTTTGGCCAAAGAGTGTATTGTGCCAATTCCTTTGTGGTAGGCTATACCTGTTTGGTTTTGCTTGTTTCTCAGAGATAATAGGTAGAATCATTATTGTCCCAGGAAACATGTGAAAGGCAGATTAGAAGTCAGAGGCTACTGAGAAGTGAATGAAGACTGGTGGCAACCTAAAATGTCAAGTAAATGGGGACAACAAAGAATCAACTGTGCCTTGCAGTTGTCTTTGAAGTCAGTGTTTAGTGATGAAAAGGATACTAGCCTTCTCTTGGTGGTTGTCTTCCCACAAAGGCATTGGTTCAAAGGACTCAGCATACATGAATATACTTGCATAACCGCAAGAAAATGGATGGGGGGGTTAGAAAGGATATTTTCCTATGACCCTTACTACCATAGTGGCAGACACAAGAAACACAGCAAGAATGGAGGTGTCAATGGTGAGTCTGAGTATAGTAGAAGTATACATGGCTAATGTTAAGTTATGAGATTAAAATAGCCTGTTTCACTGGAAAATGTTGTTTGAAAACACAAGGGGGACAAAATATTATAGTGGATGCATAAGAAATAAAAAACAAAGCTGGGCTGGAGGGTACACAACTCTAATCCTTGCACTCTGAAGGCTGAAGCCAGAGAATTGCCAAGTATTTGGGGCTGACCCAGGATATATATATGAGTTCAAGGTTAGCATGGCCACACTGTGGACTTCTGTCTTCAGAAACAAACAAAGCAAAGCAAGCAAACAAACCTAACATTAAAAATAACAGTAAGTAATAACAAGTAAATAAGTAACATGACATTAGAGAAAATCACTTGACCCTTCTCCGCCTCCCCACACACATAACAGAGGGAGAGAGAAACAAAGAATGTTTAAATACTGTAGAAAAAAATATTAATGAATGTAAGTATTAACTATTTAACTACTGATAATCACTTCAAATCTATATAGATTAAATTCTTCAACATAAAGTCATATACTGGCAGAATAGCTTGAAATTGTTTTGAAAGACTCAGCTACATGCTACCCATAAGGGACTCCTTGTTTGGAAGAAAGTACATAAACAGGAAGAAAAGGATATTACATGAAAGTGGAAAAAAAGAGGATAGAAATAGTTACATTTGTAGCAGAAAAATTGATATTTTGAAGTAAAAATTTTGAGAAAAAGACCTGGAAGTCATTGTTTACCATAATGAAGAATGAGCCAATCCAGTAAGAAGATAGAATATGTATGTACATGTAACATTGAAGACCTTAAATATACCAATCAGGTATTAATGGCTATGTCAAGAAAGAGCGAAGTGTAGTTACAGCAGAGAACATCAACACTTCATGTTCAGCAATGAACAGATCATCTGAACAGAAGATTAATGAAAGTCTTTTAGGTTTAAACTAAACTCTAGACTCAATGGCCCCTAACATGTAATTAAAAGTTAAGAATATAGATTGTTATCAGCTCTATAAGAGATTCTTCAAACTGAAGCTGACTTGAAGCCTGTTAGGTAAGTTCATTCACCACAATGAGGCACAAACCATTAAGTTGAGATTCTTCAGACAATCCGTTAAATACATGAGAACTAACAAACACACAGCAGAAACACCAGGAGCCTGGTAGATAAATTAAAAGGGAGCCTAAATTTTTTTCTATAAACAAATTAAAATAGAATCATTATATACCAGAAGCTATAAGACACAGAAAAAATAGTTCTTGAGAAAGGGAAATTTATAGAAATAATTTCCTACATGAAAAGGAGAAAAGACCTCCATTAGACAACATACTGTGATGTGTTAAGTAACCAGGAAAAGAAGAATAAAACAAATAAAAACATTAGTAAGAGGAAAGAAATAAAACAATCAAACACATCTAAAGTGGAGATTCAAAAATTAATTTAAGAATACATTAAGAGTAAAGGTTGGGCTTCAGAATGATTCACAAAGATAACAAAAGTGTAACTGTTTAAGACAGGAAAAGGGGAGATGAGAAAAGAGAGAGAAAAATAAAAATAGACTGAGAGACAAAGACAGAGAACTTAGTGTCAGCAATGACTAAAGCTGATGTGATAGAAAAGCAAGACCATGAGGGACTGTTATCAGCAATTAGATATCAATAAACTGGGTATCTTAAAAGAAACACATGAAATGCCTATGCAAATACAAGTTACAATATTGAGTTATGAAGAATTAGAAAATCCATGGGGGTTAAGAAAGAAGAATCAAGAATCAAGAAACTCAAATATCAATCTGTAGGAAAAAAAAGGAAAACTCTGCAAGCTGTAGGTCAGAAGAATGAACGTCTAAAACGTGTAAGAACTCTAGTTCAGTAGTAAGAGAAAGAGTCCACCTAATTAAGAAAAGGGCAAAGCACCTGCATAGGCATGTCTCCAGGGATGAAAAGGAGCCAATAAGCATAGGAACAGCAATCCCCACTTGTTCAAATGGCTAGTATGAAAAAGCCAAAGATTGTGATGCTAGAATATGGAGATAATTTTTGCACTCTAGATGAAAATATAAATTAGTAAGCCATTATGAAAGTAATATGGATATTTCTTAAGCCATTTGAAGTAGAACTGATATAGGATCCAGCAATGCTAGTTTTAGGTAGAATATGTTCAATGGAAAGAAAATCAAGATGAGCAAGGGAATTCTGCCCGACTGCATTCAATGTAGCTTTGCTCACAATAGTCAAATGATAAAACCAACCATCTGCGGGAAGAGAAAATGTGGTTATCTCTTAGGCAGAATGGTTCTCAGCCTTAAGGAGACCCTTCCATTTGCTATGACATGGGTAACCCTGGTGGGCATTGTGCTAGGTAGAAAGGAGCAAGCGCGCACACACACACACACACACACACACACACACACACACACACACACACAAATGTGTCACAAGAGCTTACTCATAGACAGAATGATAGCTACCAGAAACTGGCATGATTATGGTAAGAGAGTTTGTAAAGATGGAAATAGATAAAAAACAACTGGTGAGATCCAAAGATGTTATAAAACTAAGGTGATTATAGGTAATAAAAAATACTCTTGATAAAACATAAATGTATTCACCACATTAAAAAAGAAACTACATGTGGGCTGGAGAGATGGCTCAGGGGCTAAGAGCACTGACTGCTCCTCCAGAGGTCCTGAGTTCAATTCCCAGCAACTACACGGTGGCTCACAACTATATGTAATTGGATCAAATGCCCTCTTTTGATGTGCCTAAAGAAAGCTACACTGTACTCGTGTACATTAAATACACAAATAAATAAATACATAAATAAATAAGAAACTACATAAGGTATTACAGAAGCAAGATAGCTGTGGTCATTTCACAAAGTTTATACTTCAAAATAACATGTTGTTCGTAATGAATATAAATTTACCTGTCAATTTTAAAAGTAGAACAATAAAATAAACCAAAATGTGCTTGTGAACTACCATGTCCCCATTGCTCCTGCCTGTCTTAATTATCACAATTCCATTTTGTGATTACTATTATTTCAAGGTTGATACATATGTAATAAAATTAAGAAAATTTTCTTTATCATCAACAAATTGTTTGAACGTCATCACTGTAACTACATTCTATGATAAAAGCCTTAATAATATTAAAGTGTTACAGAATAAATTAGCCTGAACAATATCACGGCAACGTCAAAAATATTACATATCACTATTCCTAAAAATAAGCTGGTGACATGAGGTACAGGCTAGCCCCTTTGCAGAACAAAAAAAAAAAAAGCAGAAACAACAACAACAACAACAAAAAAAACAAAAACAAAAACAAAAACAAAAAAAAAACTGGAAGAGACAAAGTGGTTAGTATCAGGTGCCAAAATAGAATATCCAAAAATAGGACTGCAGGGAACCAGAATAGAATATCCTGAAATATAACTGTAGGGACCAGAATCTGAGCTCCATATCTGCCTTTTATGTGAATATTATTTTGAGCTGATTATTTTAAGAAACAGCATACAAAGGAGAGGCTTTGAGAAGGGAAATGATTTGCAGTAGTAAAGAAAGTGCACACACATGTACGCGCGTGTGTGTGTGTGTGTGTGTGTGTGTGTGTGTGTGTGGGTGTGTCTGAGAGAGAGAGAGA
>NW_022196905.1:43800801-43840173 GCF_008632895.1 Mastomys coucha | reverse complement strand
GGGAGGGAGGGAGGGAGGGAGGGAGGAAGGGAGGACAGAGGACAACTTGCAGGAGTTAGCTCTTTCCCTCCACCCTAGGTCCCAAGTCACCAAGTTTTGGGTGCAAGCACTTCCACCCACTGAGCCATCTCACTGGCTCTAGAGATGCTTCTTAGTACAGAAGCACTGAGTTGAATTTGCAGCCAAAACTTATTCTTCTGTACATACTCCCTGTTCCTTTTCCAAACTAAGCACCCACACTTCTTTTTCTATTACTCAAAGTGATTTTTCCTATTATTTAACATGATATGATAACCTGATTACATTATTCTTCTTACTAGTAAGTGTAAAGGCAACCAGGTTGGGGTTATTGTGGTGTTAGAATATTTGTAAACCATTGAAAGTTTTTGTTGTTATCATTATTACTATATCTAGAGTACCAGAGAACAGAACATCTTAAGAAGCTTCCTATATATTTTATATATTTTTGATATCAGAAAGTGAGTTGGCCTTCTGTGTGTGGATGCAATGTGACCAGCTTTCTTACGCTCTTGCCGCCATGGCTTCCCTACCATGATGAACTGTATTTCCAAACTATGAGTCAAGTTAAGCTTCTCTTGCCATAAATTGCTTTTGTGAGGTGTTTTATTTCCCCAAGGGGAAAGTGACCAATCCAGGCACTGCATATCCTTTCTCTTTCTATAAATATAGAAAGCCTTTTGTCTAAGTTCCCCATGATGGAGTAGGTGTTCAACAGGCTTCCATCTTCCTATATACCAATTTTTGAAGAAATACAATTCCTACCAAGTCTACTTCCTGAAATATTGGCCACCAAGCAGTAAGGGGTCCAGACCTTCAGCTGGGGACAGGATGAAGTCATGAATTAAAATCAAGTAAGTTCTTGGACATGAGCAAGAATTCATTCCCATCACAGTGTGACTCCACATCAAGACTCTCCAAGAACATTTAAAACATGGTTCAGAGACCTTGGAGAAAGTATCAAAAGTTTATGAATTTGGCCAGGTAGAGCTTTGCATGGCTGAAATTTCAGCACTCAAATGGCTGACAGTTTGATTGCAGATTTAAGAATATACATATACATACATACATATATATATACATATATATATACACATATATACTTATTTGTGTATATATATGTATATATATATATATATATGAATGATGTTTTAGACGTTCCCTCCTTTTGTCAAGATATTGCATTCCTGATTTTTTTCTGCCCAAGAACTGCAAGCAAATGGGAGTCTCTACGCATATACACACATCACATTACATCACAGTACATATATATGTCATACACATATATCAAAAACACTTAATAATGAAATTAGTGAGATCGAGGAGAAGGAAGAGGAGGAATTATCTTTGAAAAAGAAATGTCTGGGAAATTGTTTAACAGTGCTCTGTAATGTCAAGTTATTCAGCATGTGTTAATACAGGCCTGCTTTTGCCTTTTGTTGATGACGATTCTGGGGCAATACTGACTGGAGAAAATTGGCAGATGCTCCTTAATATCCTAAGTTTAAATAGAGGTTAAATATAAACTCAGCTGCCAGAGTCCAAATCCATTGAGACACACACACAACACATCAGGCAAAGCATAATTAACTCACAGAGATGCAGCAGCAACAAGAATAACCAGATGCTTAGGATCCCAGCAAATTCCAAGGCCAAGGCAAGATGCCCAGGATAGAGGGATACTTTTCTGTGCATGCTTTGCTTCTCACGATAGCTGAGAGCACTCTGTCTTGGGTGCCGTACCTTAGACATCACTGTTATCCCTGAGCAACCTCCTCTGAAAATAATTAGAACACATCATAGACTGTTTCAGACAGTCCCTCCCCTTTTGTCAGACTATTGCATTCCTGATTTATTCTCCTCAAGAACAGTAAGCAGACCAGAAAATGTATGTAATACACCACTTTACATATATACCCTGGATCAGTCAAAGTAATCCTAGGGGCTTTCCTCTTGCAAACTCCTGCTCCAAAGTCTCACTCTGCCTCTGTGAGCTTTAGCCTAAGAGGCACTGAACATGAGGCAAAGGGTTATCCTTGATGAAGACAAAAGTATGAGTGATGCCTTGGTCAGTCCATTTTGGCTGCTATAAGAGAACATCATATATGAAGTCGTTGACAAGTGACTAATATTGTGACTGGCAGTGAGAGGCTCTAAGAGTCACGTTTTCAGATTTGGTGCCTGGTGGAGGCTCACTTTCTCACAGACAGCATCATCTTGGATTCTCTTTATATGGTAGAAGGCATAAATCTGCTCCTGTACACACTTTCATTGGGTTTTGTTTTGCCTAGAGATAGCACCGCCCCGGGGCAACCTGAGATTACATGCTGCTGAGTCTCTAACCAATACCTTGATGATGCATTGCTTGTTATTTTGATGACAGAGATCTCACTCAGGGCCTCCCACCCACTGGTCAAGCAGTCTACCACTGAGCTACTCCCACAGTTCCTTAATGTAGCACTGTGAAGAATGTGAAGCAAAGGACTCAGACAAGATGTGCTCAATCCCTGATGCAGAGAAACTATATAAGAATGTGTTATTTTAAATGACTGCATTTGAGGCTACTTTTTATCCATAAACATGGGCCTGGCACATTAGTGACTGCTCCCAAGGACTTATTGTCCCACTCTGCTACCAAAGACATGGAATACTTTGCAATTTCACTTGCAGTAAAACCCAAAATACTAAACTCAAGCTCCAGTTTGAGTTTATGGTCACCATTCTTGCTGGTTCTTTTGATCTTCTGTGAATCTCTCATATCAAACAGCCTTTTGATCATTCTGGAACATGAAAGCATACACTACCATTCAGAGTCTCTGCCTTGCACCTTCCCCTGTAAGTGCTTTCTCAAGGCACTTACAAGGCAGGGGTTAAATGAGATGTCCCCAATAGTCTTGGGTAATTAAAATGTGTGGTCCCAAGTTAGTAGCACTGTATGGATAGGCTTAGGGAGTATGGCCTTACTGGAGAAAGTATGTCACTGTGGACTGGCCTTTAGATGTAAAGGATTCCTTCCATACCCACTTTTCACTGCTTCATTCTTGAGGTTGTAGGTATGAGTCTACAGGAAGGCCACAGTGCCTTTGTTCCACCATCATGGACACTTATGACTCTAAAGTCATAAGCCCAAATGAACTCTTTATCCTTTGTCTTAGTTACGGTGCTTTATCACAGCAATAGAAAGTAACCACTGCACATGGAGTTTGCTCTTCTCTGTTTAGTCTCTGCTCAGAGGTCTCCTGAGTTGGGTCTTCACTGGTCACCTTATAGAAAGATGCAATTGGCCATGGTATATTTATCTTCCCTTCCTCCTTTGTTTTATCCCTACTTAGCACATCTGCCCAGTACTTTCACTTGCACGTTTCTGTCTTGTTCTTTCCTCTCTATCAAAATGAACGCTCCAAGAGAAGAAGGACTGGTAGACTTGCTGTTGTATTCTCAGAACCAGAACAGAGCTCAACATACAATAAACATACAGTAAGTACTTGCAAACTCCATGATGTACTTGTGGTCCTTGAGCAGTAGAATTGATACATGTGCTAGATGGAAACATTTTGGGGGGAAACTGAGGATGTCACAGGATTTTACCCAGAAACTGTGCAGCACATAACACACAACCAACCATAGGACTATGAATTACCATTAACAACCCACCATTGGTTAGGAGACATAGCAAAATTATAATTCAGTGCTATTATAAACTAGTAATTTTTCACATAAAGAAAAAAATCTCTTCCATAATCACAGACTGTACCCCTAACCTTGGCTAATCATCTTGCAAATGCATGCGATTAGTCACAGTGGGTAATGGGAAAAGGAGTGCCAGGAGCTGGGGCGGCACAATCCATCACCCACACAGGGGAAATAACTCAAATTTTGTGCCCTACTAATGGTGGGTCAGTAGCATCAATTCTGTATTTGAAGGGCAATCCAAACCAAATTCCCTAAAGTGCACCAAAATTTGAATAACTCCTCTCTGCTAAAAGGAGTGTTATCTAGCAAAACAACAGATTTAGCATTAAGACAATTTGTAGCAGTTGGGAGAGCAACAGAATTAAAAGCATAAAAACAAATGGTGCAATACAATCTTGGTGGTTTAAAAAAAAAATCCTGACTATATAGTTCTATCTATTTAAGGGGATAGTGCTTTGTCAAAGTGTTTACAGCCTTACTCATTACTTTATGGAACCTAATAATTTGTTGGAAAATTTTCTACAGTAGAGGTACCATGAATTGAAACCAGGTAGAAAGGTGAGGTATACTGGCTCATGTGGAATTATTGTTGCTTCAATTCTGTAATGCAATATTTCAGGTTAGAAAGGTTAGAAATCTGTGGGAGGCACCCTCTCAGAAATGGAATACAGAAATGTATCAAGAACTAAGATTTATCAAGAATGCAAAAATAAGTAAGGGTATCCAAAAACATGAAAAAAGACAGAATGGCTGTTTTTCATCTGCTATATGTGTGTATGCATATCCATATCTATGTGACTCACACATTCTCTCTCTCTCTCCCTCTTTTTTTCTCTCTCTCTCTCCCTCCCTCCCTCCCTCCCCCCCTCTCTCTCTCTCTCTGTGTGTGTGTGTGTGTGTGTGTGTGTGTGTGTGTGTATGTGTGCATGCGTGCATGTGTAGTATAACGCTGTAAAGCGATAGCACACTACAATATTTCTATTTGGTCTCCTTGAAGTTAAAAAGGGCCCCAATTCTTTTAAAGGACTCTGGCTCAAGATAGTAGAAAAGATAATAAAAAAGGCATGGAACCACTTTAAGTGAATTTAACTCTCCAAGACCAAGCAAATTACATTCTTGGAAGCTGAGGGACTTTGTAGATGGAATCTCAGCACTGTTATTTAGGATGAGGAATGGTGTAGAAGCCAGAAATTTAAAGCAGCCTTATGCTGCTGCTTTTCACATGGTGTGAAATATCTAATGTTTTCAAGGGTTGGACATAAGCAACATTTAAGGCTGCTTAAGGAATTCGCAAACACATTTTAAACACATAAGCAATGAAGCAATGCTTCTGAGTGTGATTGATGGTTCATGCTGATTGTCACCATGACAGGCTCAACAGTTTCACTGGAGACAAATCGCTCAGCAAGTCTGTGAGGGATTATCTTGAATAGACCGAGGTTTCAGGACAACTCACCCTAAGTGGCTCCTATCCCTGAGCCAAGGTCCTAGACTAAAGGAAAAAGAGAATTTGAATTGAACATTAGTGTTTGTTACCCTGCACTTTCTGATATGGCTGTGGTGTGACAGGCTGTGCCATGTTCCTGCATGTATGACCTCCCTCCATGATAGAGGGTATGCTCACCTGAGCAAGAGCATCCCTCTCCTGTCTTAAGATGGGTATTTTGAGTATTTTGTCACAGAAATGCATGATATAATTAACACACGTCAGGGAACTGGTTATAACACCAAGTCAGAGCGGAACACGTTTGTGTTGCTGTTGCTTTGAAATTGTTTTTTTTTGTTTGTTTGTTTTTGTTTTGTTTTGTTTTGTTTAATGTAGAAGGAGCAGATCTGTAAGAAAGAGCCTCTGAACATCAGAGTCGGGAAACTGAGCACAGATTGGAATTCGGGCTGTATCCCTTCTTCCTGATTGACATTGTAGAAAATGTTGTCCGTCTGTCTGTCTGTCTGTCTGTCTGTCTGTCTGTCTGTCTGTCTGTCTGTCTCTCTCTCTCTCTCTCTCTCTCTCTCTCTCTGTGTGTGTGTGTGTGTGTGTGTGTGTGTGTGTGTGTCCCTTTCTTTTTGTTTGTTTTCTTCAGACAGAGTTTCTCTGAGTCCTGGAACAGGCTCTGTAGACCAGGCTGGCCTTGAAACAGATATGCACCTGCGATTAAAGGCATGTGCTAGCATGTCCAGCTCTTTTTTTTCTCTCTTTGCTATATACTCATGACTACCTCAAAGGATTTTTTAAAAAGAGATATTTTATTTCCTCCTCCCTCTGTGTGTGTGTGTCCACATGTGTGTAGTGTATTAAAGTGTTCATTGCAGTCTATACATCTGGTTCCCTAGAATTGAGTCACCCACTGTCCTCAGCAAGAAAAGCAAATGCTCTTAATAGCTGAGCTATTTAACTCTCCTGGTCCTCAAAGGCTTTTGTAAAGATCTCATGGGCTAATCAAAGTAAAAATGCAAAGCCAAGTCCCTTGTACCATTTCCAACACACAGCTGGTTCAGAGACATGAGTCAGAGGAAAGATTCCATGTCTGTCACCCTGGAATCCCTTGCAGAAAGGCTTCATTCTTGGCCTGTCTTCTGATTCTTCCTTTTGACCTTTTTGGGCCAGCTCAGATCCTCCTCTTGACTATTTCAGAGCGGTTGGTTGCAAGGACACAATTATTCTTGCAATTCTCTCCAGCAAAGCAGATGACTTATCAGGACATGCTTGATTTATGCTAGGAGTAGGTTTGTGGTTGTCCAATACTGCCTGTCTTAGTTTAGGTTGCTATTGCTGTTAAAAAATACTATGACAAAGCAACATGGGGGTTTGTGGGGCTAGGGAGCCTTGGAAGCCATGGGAAGCCAGCCTGGTCAAGAATGGGATTGAGGCATGTTCAAACTCCAGAAATTTATTCCTGAGAACAACAAGAGTAGGATTGCTCCCCCAATCCCCACCCTGCCCCAGCCCTGCATATCCTGGTCCTGAATATCCTTTGCTCCTTGGAGGAGATCACATAACCTGGCAACCAGGATGGACTCCTTCTCTTTATATGTCCAGCAATAGCTGAAGTTCTTCCCTATGCATATGAGGCATCCTCAGTGTTCTGGTCCCAGCCAATGGTGTATAGTCTCCTACCCATTTAAATAGCCTTTGTTCTCCCAATTAAATGCTCTGTCTCACTGAAGTCTGCCTCCTAAGAGTTTGACCTTATTGTGCTCATTTGCTGCCTGAGCCTGAGTCTCCATCCACTTGCCATTCCTGCCTTGCTTCCTGGCTCAGGGTGCACTGGTTATGATTCCGAGAGACAGGCAGGGAGACAGAGCCTTGTCAGGGAAGAAAGGTTTTATTGGCCTAGACTTAAACATCATTGTCTTAGTTAGGTTTTCATTGCTGTGAAGATATACCATAACCAAGGCAACTCTTATAAAGGCAAACATCTAATTGGGGCTGGCTTACAGTTTCAGAGGTTTAATCCATTATCATCATGGTGGGAAGCCTGGCAGCATCCAGACATGGTGCTGAAGGAGCCAAGAGTTCTACATCTTTTTCTACAGGCAGCAGAAGAGGACTGTCTTCTGCAGGCAGCCAGGAGAAAGTTGTCTTCCACAAGCAGTTAGGAAGAGGCTCAAATTCCACACTAGGTGGAACTAGACCTCCAAGCCCACTCCCACAGCGATATACTTCCTTCAATAAGGCCATACCTACCTTCAACAAGGCCATGCCTCCTAATGGTACTACTCCCCACAGGTCAATCATTCAAACATGAGTCTAAAGGGGCCAAACCAATTCAAACCACCACAATCATACTTTATCCTTGTGGTAGTTTGAATGAGAATGGCCCTCATAGGCTCCTAAGGATGTGTGGCCTTTTAGAGTAGGTGATAGGAGTGGACCTTGTTGGAGGAAGTATGTTACTGAGAGTGAACCTTGAGGTTTCAAAAGTTCAAGCCAGGTCCAGTGGGTCATGATTTCTGACTGCTGCCTGCAGATCCAGATGTAGAACTCTGGCTATATCTCCAACACCATGTCTGCCTGTGGGCCTCCATGCTGATAATGGACTAAACCTCTGAACTTGTAAGCAAGCATCATTAAATGTTTTACTTTATAAGAGCTGCTGTGGTCATGGTGCCTCTTCCCAGCAATAGAAACCCCAAGTAAGACAATCATCAAAGTAAGTCAGGATAGGAACACAAGCAGGGCAGGAACCTGGAGGCAGGAGTGCTGCTTACTGGTTTGTTCCATATGGCTTGCTCAGCATGCTTTTTCACAGAACCCAGGACCACCATCCAAGGAATGGCACAATCCACAATAGGCTGGGCCCGCCCCCATTAATCATCAATTTAGCAAATGCTGTACAAGCTTACCTATAGCCCAATCTTATGGAGGCATTTTCTTAAGGTTCCCTCCTCTCAGATGATTTTAGCTTGTATCAGAGTGACAAAAACAAACAAAAAACTAAAACAAAAACAAAAAGCCAAAAAAAAAACCAAAAAGCCAAAAAACAAAACAAACCCACAAAACTATACAACACATTGCCTATCATTGTACAGGGAACACTGCTATACATAAGTTCCTGAAAGGTTTCTGGAAGTAGATTAAGCCCAACTTAGTTTTTTCCACAAAGTACTTGATATTCTAATTCTATCACAGTCTGATCCCTACATTTCTCTCACCTTACAATCAATTTAGGGTTCAATCTAAGCTCCTTAAATGTCAGCATTCTCTACTTGTTCTGATAAGGAAAATGGTAAGATGTATGTTATTGGCTAAGGAATATATGTCCTACTGATCCTTGATGCTGCAGCCATAGAGCCCCAAGTTCCTCAGAGGCTCCAGCTTACACATTCTTTTCAACAGCACATGAAGCAGTTCTCTTAGTTCCTTACTTCACAGATGAGGTGGTTAGGTGATTTAGTTGCGTCACCAGGCTACACAAGGCTAACAGGTTAGAAAAATCAAGATGCAAAATCATTGAATTGCTATCTTTAATTTTTTTCTGGGAGTTTGGTCATAGTGACATAAAAGTCTAACTAACACACACACACACACACACACACACACACACACACACACACACACACACACATCTTCCCAGAGCTTCAGGATTGATTTCAAATTATTAAAAATTCTTTAAATTGTGTTGCTTGACTGTACCTTCTGAATAAACCAATGTGAAGGCAAATGAATACAACCATTAGGAACAGTTTCTAAACTAAATGTACAGCAATCTATTTTCAACTTCATATTAACTTTCCCAAATTTCTATGAAATTAGACAGTACCATTTATGCTAAAATGACATGCATCCATTTCCCCAACTCGAAATTATCTACATTGAGGTTAATCATATTCATGAGCCAAGCCTACCTTACAACCCCCATGAGATAATTTGATGCTAGTAGTAAGTAGATAGCATAACCTTTCACCCATAAGTTTGACCTTAAGACCAAAGAACAAAAAGGATGCCCTAACAAGGTACAAGCACATAGAGCTGTACATTCTCTAGTATCAGCAGACCTGTGAGCATGAACCAACGTACTGTCATGATAATTATCTTACAGACGGATAAGAGTCCATGTTAGTTGAATGGAGGCACAGAGGCTGGAACAGGAAGCCAAGAGATCTTATATCCTCACGCTGCCAGCACAAGGCAGAGAAAGCAAAGTCGAAATGACATGAGTCTTTAAACTCTCAGTGCCTACCAGGATTATCTTTCTGGGAGAAAGTCCTCCATATGGGGCTTGAGGTATCTTTACCAAGAATTATGAGGAAGATCTTTACCTTTTTTTCTTTTTCTTTTTTTTTTTTTTTTGCTGCTGTATTTGCTGCACATTGTACAGATGCAGTGAACTGGATTCTTGGCAAAGGATGAGGAGAGGACACTCAGCCATCTGCATATCTCCAGAGCCCATTTGAGCGAATAAAACTCAGTCTGTTTCCAATTAGCTTCACAGCCTCAGGTGCCTGGCAGTTGCTATGTCTCAGATTCCTCGAATAGAATTTCTCGCGAAGGAAGAACAGGCTGTGTGTGGAGGGGAGGGACAAGGGGTCATTGTGGAAGAGATTACAGCTACCTAAGCATGTTGTCACCTAAGGAATTTGCTTGACTTTTAGCGGTTGTCTGCCTGTTAGCTCGAGGTCCTTTCTCTTTAACTTTACACTCATTTATTTTATTTTATTTGTGAGATTATAACAAAATTACATTTCTCTCTTCCTGCTTTTCCCTCCAACCATGCCATATACTCCCCTAATGCTTTCTGTTAAATTCATGGCCCTTTTTTTCATTAATTGTTGTTAGAAGCATATGTACTTATTGCATATACATACACATATATATATATATATATATATATATATATATATATATATATATATATATATAATTCTAAGTATGACTTGTTTGGCCTGCATGTTTTCAGGTTAATTTATGGTTGAGTGTCATAAGCATGCCAAAGCAATTATGTTACAGTCAGGGAACAACTTACATGGAAGGGTCCCCCCCTTCCATCATGTGGGTCCCAGAGTATTGAACTCATGTAATTAAGCTTGGTGACAAATGACTTTTCTTGTTAAGTCATTTCACCAGCCCTTAAGGTCATTTTTGAAGCTAACTAATACCTTGGGTAGCAATAGATCTCTAATGGCCACCTCTTTCTGCCATCCCACTTAAGATATTTTCTTGCTATTGTAGCCCAGGCTGGCCCGGGACTCATTGTGGGGCTTTGGCTAACCTCATATTTGTGAGAACCTACCTGCTTCAACATTCAGTGTGCCTGGGTTATAGTCATGTACTACCTCCCATGCCTGGTGCTGTTGCTGATGTCTGTTCCAACTCTGGTAAGTACTCTCATCTTTGTCTTAAAACCACACACACTACTCCCAGGCTTCTCTGCTCTCAGTGTGAATGGCAGCTCGCTCGCCTTGCTTCTGCAGTCCTGGGGAGGCAGTAATTTGATCCACTGTGACTGATCTCACCTGAACCAGTATAATGGGGGAAAATCCAGGTTCCTGTGAAACACGGAGCTGAATGACATCACATACATTCCACACGGAAGTCTTCTCTACAGGAGGCTGAGCACAGTAAGCCATGGGCTGGCTGAGAGTCTCCTTGGGCTATGGCTATGATGTTGTCAGTCAGGGAATTTTCTTGAGCTTCGGAAGTCTACTAGGCTGAGGGTTTTTCTTGGAAGACCTAGAAAGTATAGATTCTTATGGTAGCTGTTATGGACCAAATAAAGTGTATTTTTTTTTTAAATTCATATGATGCAATCTTTACTTCTAATTGTGAATGCATATGGAGACATGACCTTTAAGAGGTAACTCAGTCATTTATTCATTCATTCTCTCTCTCTCTCTCTCCCTCTCCCTCTCCTTCTCTCCCTCCCTTTCCCCCCTCTCTCCCTCTGTCCCTCCTTCCCTCTCTTTCTCCTCCCCCTTCCTCCCTCCTCTTTCTCTATTCTTTCCATTCTTCCCTCTTTCCATTTCTCCCACTCCCCTCTTTTTTTCTTCCATGAGAGAACACACTGAGAAGGCAGCAGCCAGCTGTTTGAGCGACAGGAAAATACCAATGTACTGTCATTTGATCATCAGCTGCCAGAACTGAAAAAAAAATTATTTTTTATTGTTTAAGCCACCTAGTCTATGTATTTATTTTGTTATGCTTGCCTAAGCTGATTAGTGTAGTATATTAATATCAAAGTCTTGGGGACTTTAAATACATGTCTTCTGGCTGGTGATATGTCAGAATTACCCCTGTAGAAGATCTCCCTTTGACCCATTTCAAAGAATGAAAATATGAAATAGGAGAAGAATTGGTCCCAGGTCATCAGAACAAATTGGTTTTATATAAAAATGCATGCTGTAAAGAAATAATGTTGATTTTTAAAAGGCAGGCATCAGCCCATCTTGAGTATAAACTAGGCAGAAGAAATTTGCATGATCTCTTTACTTAAATATATAGCAGGTAGCCTGGGACAAAGCCAAAGAGTGAAACAACTGTAAAAATAAAAATGCTGCAGTGGAATCTGCCTACTAGATAATATTGGTCCAAGGTCATTTCAGGCTAAGGGCTCCTGAGCATTCAATATGCAATTCAAAAATTCATATTGATTTTGCAGGCTGATACCAAAAGAAGAACTTCATGTGTTAAATTCTCTCTCAAAATGGCTCTAAGTGCTTATAATTACATTTCAAACATCTGCTGCAACAATCACAGCTCTGTGCTAGTTTTTGCAACTCAGATTGACTGACAGCATCTCTACTGACAACAGTTCTGATTCAGCTCCAGCTTGAGTTGTGAGAATTTGCAGTTGGGAGCCTTATCTGAACTGTCACCATTCTGTCTTATCACCCTCAAGCAAATAGCCATCCCTGAATGGTACTCACTACTGGGACTGCCTTAAGGTAGAATGTTGGTGGGACGAAACTCCAACATTTGCCAGTAGGTTTTTTCTATAAAGTTTAAAATTTTCATTTTTGAACAACCGGAATTTAATTTTTCAAATTAGTTTTTGGGGGTAGTCTAGCAGAGGGTGATCTAGCTCAAGTGAAACCCTGCCTTGATGGGCACCCTACTACCTATTCATGTGGCACTCACTAGTTCTGCTGTCTGTTATCTGTTTGCATGGATGGGAGGGGCCAAATTAAGAACAACACTGGGTTAGCCAGATGGCTCATTGGGATCAAACCACTTGTCTTATAAACCCAAGAAATTGAGTTTCCTTTCTGGGGCTCACAAAGGAAGGAGAAACTGACTCCATAAAGTTGTTCCCTGACTTCTTCATTCACATTATAATATGTGTGCTGCCCTGACTAGTGCACTTTTACAATCTACTACTATGAGGATGACGACGATGACTACTACTACTACTACTACTACTACTACTACTACTACTACTACTACCACTATGATGACTACAACAAGTAACAATAATAAACAAAATTTAGAAACAAACTAACAATACAATTTCATGTCAGAATTATACAGAAGCTCAATTTCAATGTCTGTAAACCAAAGTCTCATGGGACCTGAGATGTACTGACTCATTCATGCACACCGCCCTCCTACCCACAGTGTTTTTACAATAGTAGTTGCAACTGAGACGATAGAGCAACCAAGGCTCACATGCTTACCATCTGTTCTTTGCATAAAATGTTTGCTGATTCCTGCTGTAGAGTCTACGAAGATAACTCCCTCTGACAGTAAGCCCTAATCCTTTTACCTGTGCTTGTTTGTTTGTTTGTTTGTTTTCCCCAAAAGAATAAAACTTTGCTTCAGAGAACATTTACAAAAAGACTACCCTAGATGTAAGTTTAAGAGGCATAAATGGTCAAAAGTTGGCTCCAGTTCAATGACTGGTGGAGAAGGTAGTCTTTCATTGTGTCATGAAGACTCTAGAATCCCGAGAAGCACATGGATAGATGAACTTTTAGCTTTTTCTCTCAAGAACTCAGTTGAATGTGAATGGAGCTGAAGGGGAATCAGCTAAGTCTCATATTTTTAGGTAATGCAGAGGCAAGCTCACAAAAGTTTGTGCTACCAAATGAACACAGGTATGTTAACATCTGAGTGGGGAAGTGCAGGAAAGAAAGTAGGAAGAAAGGAGTACACCTGTGTGTGGCATGAACGAGGACCAGAATGTGTGATATTAGCACCGTGTGTTCCTGTACTCAACAGGATATGCTAGAAACATAGAGGACTCATTTGGGTCTTTCTACAGTGTCAGAATTTATTATATTTATTTATTTATTTATTTATTTATTTATTTATTTATTTATTTATTTATTTGTTTTTTTTGAGACAGGGTTTCTCTGTGTAGCTCTGGCTGTCTTGGAACTCGCTCTGTAGACCAGACTGGCCTTGAACTCAGAAATCTGCCTGCCTCTGCCTCCCAAGCACTGGGATTAAAGGCATGCACCACCACTGCCTGGCCAGAATTTATTTAATAATAATAAATTCATGAGTACTGGCCATTTTAGTAATGATGATTTGTCTTAAAATCTACCTGGCTTGATTGCCTGGCTGAGGAGCATCCAAATACTTTATTTCAGTCTTAATTATTAATATTAATTCATATCACACACCACGTAGCACATGGTGAGTGTGTGTGTGTGTGCGCGCACGCATACATACATAAATATGGGTTACATAATGTATACAACTTAAAAGGAGGTTACAGTGGAGTTTAAGAGGTCACAGAAGTGGAGAGAGGAAAAAGTTTGAATTGATAAGATACTGGAGCAGCTGGAATTGGGGTTGAGAGTGAAGTTGCAGAGTTCAGCAGGCAGATGAAAGGCTGCAGCAAGAAACGGGTCAGGTCAGGTCCTAGTCCAGAATGGCAAGTGCGTGAGTAGGCTGCCTTAAGGGCAGAGGACCAAACTGGCTAGGGGAGTTCTCCGTCCTTGAGGCCCACAGTGGGCATCAAATGATAAGTTGGCATGAGGCCATGCTATGGAAGTTTTAGGTGCTCATCACTTACAGCACCCATTCCTCTACCTCAGTGGTTCTCAGCCTGTGGGCCATGACCCCTTTGGAGGTATTAGATATCCTGTATATCAGATATTTATATCATGAGTCATAACACTAGCAAAATTAGTTATAAAGTAGCAGTGAAGTGATTTTATGGTTGAAGGGGCCATAAAGGGTTGCAGCATTAGGAAGTTTGAGAACCACGGCTCTACCTGATGTGTCTGATGAGTTCTTGGACTTTTTTCCATGATATGATTAGAGTCCATGTACGCATAAACTCATAGGGTGGCTCCTGTTCTGTGCCCAGGAATAAGTTGTTTATCAGCCTGTGCTAGATAGGCGGGGCCGAACAGATGCAGAAGACTCTGGGCTCACCCAGGGCCTACTGTCATTCTTTTCTCTCAAAAAATGGAGCTGTAATCTGCTTGTCAGTGAGGCCTCCTAGGGCAGTGCATAGCCTGAAACCCACTTTACTTCACAGAATTTGGGAGCAGCCCAGAGTAGAGCACAGCTGATCACAACAGGTCCTTTGTAGTTTAAACTGGTGTTTGGCTCCTCCTAAAGGCAACTTAAGAATGGTTAAATTGAAACACATTTTTTTTCTTGTTGTTGTTCCCCATAAACAAAGGGTTTTCTTTTTCTTTCTGCATCTCATTTGTCACTAAGGGATCTCATTAACTCTGTAAAAGGGAGCAAACTTCAGATGAGTATGAGAATTATCCCTCAAGCCCTGTCACACGATCACCCATGAAATGCTATATTTGGGCTTCATTCTCAATTTCCTCCCTTCTTTCTTTGCCGCCAAATCCTTCCCTGTTTCTTCCTCCTCCCCTTGCAAAACTTAAAGGTTCAGGGTAGAAACCAAACCCTCCATTTTGCTAATTAAAAGCCACACCTGTAGCTTCAAATAAAAGTTTTGTATGTTGATTTAAAAAGAACAAATAATTCCCCAGCTAGTGCTCAAAATCTCAGACCCTTCATAAAGCTGCCTTGCAAATAGCCACTGACTTGAAAATGAATTTGAGGATCAGCATGCCCCGACATAACCCTCCTATGAAAACTGGTCTTCCTCCAGGGGTCTTTCCTAAGAGAATGGTGTCATCAATCACTAAGGCAAATCAAGACACCAAATGTCTTCTCCCTCACTCCCTCTACTCAACCACAAAAATGAGCCTTGTGGTTTTCTGAAATACTATAGGATTCAGCTATATGCAACTTTTCTCACTGTCATCCCCACTATCCTATTTTAGATTGTCTGGACTGTAGCTACAAGCTCCTAATCATTCCTAGAACCACCCCTGTACAGTTCCCTTTCCCTCTATAATCCCACTCCTGAATCCAAAGAAACATAACATGTAACTCTTATTCCAGTACAGCCTTCAACAGCTTTCAAGAGTTATTAAGATATGTATATGCCTGTGTATGTGTCATACGTGCATATGTGTGCATTGTACTTATGTATATGCCTTATATGTATGTACATGTATGTATTAATATATGCATATGCATGTGTAGTGTATGCACATATAAATGGAACATGTGTATATGTAGTATATTCATGTGCTTGTGTATTCATATGTACGTGTGTGTAGTGTGTGCATTCATATGTTCACATATTAGTGTATATGTTCATACATTTACACTAATGTATGTAGTATATTCATGTGCATGTTTGTACTCATGTGTATATGTGCACATGTGTGTGCTTCCATATGTGCACTTGTGTTTATTTGGTGTGTGTGTGTGTGTGTGTGTGTGTGTGTGTGTGTGTTGAAAGAGGAATCCACGGCCTTGTGTATGGTATTCTCTGGTTTTCGATAACAACATCCTTGATGATGATGATGATGATGATGATTATAATAAGCAAACAAACATAAAACACAAACCTGGATGCTGTCCACGAGGGGTCTCCCCTGAGCCCATTTCACAGATCTCAGCAGATGGCTCTCTTTCCATGTTTGTTTCAGTGTTCTGGTCTTCTCCAGTGTCCTCATATTCTACTTTCTTTTCAGCTGCAGGCACCTTCCACAAAGCTGTTCCCTCTCCTCGGGTTTCATTTGAAATGTTTCTTATTCCCAATAGACTTAAGACTAATGAAGTCTATCACTGAGCCTCAGATGGGTCTTGGCCTTCAGAGTGGCTCTTTACTTCTGAGAATCTTCTATGACTCCCATGAAAACTTGTATTTTCCACCCAGTGACCTGACTGATCTACCTGTAAAGGGATGAAGCAACAACAACAACGACGACAAGCAGTTTTAGTCAACCCACTGAAAACAAAAGACTTGGTAAGGCCATGGTTACCTTCCTTGTCATTTATATTTATAATGCCTGCATGATGAAGAGACTCCTTCAAGGGGCCCTCGAAACAGAATATATTCTGTGATCATTTGCTGTCTATTGATGCCAGAAAGTTGAAAAATGTGCTCACAATACTTTGTGCTTTGTCTATTTTACAATCAATATGTCTTTTGATTAAAAAGTAAAAATCAATCTATTTTTCTCTTAAAAAATAAGTACATAGTTGTTTTTTTTTTAAAGAATCAAATAATTTAATACAAACGTGCACAATATAATGTAAGTCATTCCCGGGTCTTTCACCCTTTTCCCTGACATAAAGTATTCATTATCAACATTGTCTTTGATATCCTTCCATGAATACTCCATACAGAACCAGTACAAACATACAGATGCGTAGGTGTCATATACAGGAATGGAATCATCACAGATGCACATAGTTCTTCACATCCTCTTTCCTCAGGTCTTCATTGCTCTCCATGTATGCTCCATCCTAACTTATTAAGCTCATTTGATGCCTTTAATCACTGATAATGGTGGTAATTTGGATGAGACTGGCTTCCATAGGATCACATGTTTGAATACTTACTCCATTCCACCATTGGTAAACTGTTTGGGAAGGGTTAGGAGGTGTGGCCTTGTTGGAAGAGGTGTGTTACTGGGGGTGGACTTTGAGGATCAAAAGCTCACCTCATTTCCAGTTAGCTCTCTGTCTCTCTGCCTTGTGGCTATTGTCTTAGCAGTAAGCTCTCAGCTACTGCTCCAGCATCCTGCCTGCTACCAATGTTCTCACCAGGATGGATACCTCTGAAACTGTATGCAAGCCATGAAATAAACTCTATTGGTTTTCTTGCTCATGGTGTCTCTTCCCACCAACAGAAGAGTAACTAAGATAATGATCATGGATGCTCTTTCAAGATTTTGTTATTACAAAAAGTGTTATCAATCAATGTTCACCTGTTTGCTCTCTCTCCACATGTAGGTATGGTTCTGAAGGAAATTTTCCTGGTAAATTTTTCTGTATCAAAGACAGAACTTCTCTATCCCTTTGGAAGGTAGTGCCAAGCTCTTCTAGAGAAATAGTTTCAGTTCTTTGTGTGGCCTCCAGCCCTGCAGGAGGATGTCTACTTTCCTATAGCTGCAGGCCACTAAGTATTGTCTGGTCCACTTCTTTCCAGTTTGCTGGGTAAAAATTGTTGTCCTAGTTTTTGACTATGGTTTGAAATATTTGCTTCTATTTATTTAAATTATTTGGTGGGGCTAAGAATTTTTTGTATTATAAAACCTGTTTCTATTGCTCTATGAGCTTATTAATATTTCATGCTGATCAATAAAATAAAACTTGTTTTGGTTTTTTTCTTAGTGTATATATGGGTGTTTTGCCTTCATGTGTATCTAGGAACCCGTCTGGGTGCCAGGTGCCTTTCACAGTCAGAAGAGAGACTGGACTCCCTGGAACTGGAATTACAGACACTTGTGAGCTGTGATGTGGGTGCTGGGAACTGAATCTTGGTTTTCTGGGACAGCAGCCAGTACTCTTAATCCCTGAGTCTTCTTTCTAGCTCCTGGTGTATTTTCTTAAATATTAAAAAAGAATTATAGTTTATATTGACATTTTTAAAATAAATGTACCTGTTGATTTCCTGTGGCTGATTTTAATTTTTCAAATGATTATGCTTATCACTTTGTGTCTTATAGTGGTATAATGTAGACATACACAGAAGTGTAAATGATTATATATTCATATGTAGATGTGTTTTCTAACCTGTTAATGTTATATTTTTATATTTCAAAGTTTTGTTCTCTCCTTTGGAGGAGAGGAACTAGGAGGAAAGACATGGGCAAATATCACTGGTGACTTTGAAGTGATCGTAATCCATGGCTGAAGGAATTTATAACTCTCATGGCAGCAACTAAGTCACTGTTTCTTTACTGTCCCTATGTGACATCCCATCGCAAGGCAGCACCTCAGCTCTTTCTTCATTTCATTTGTTCTCGACACTGTTTTTTTGATACTGAGGACTGTAGTGAGGGCCTTGCACATGCTAGGCAGATGCACTCCCCCTGAGCTCTATTCCAGCCCTCTTAGCACTCTTGAAAAGGATGATTTGTTCATGTTAAATGTTGAATAAAATTGTTCATTAATCCAAAAAAAAAGAAATTGAAGTAATCATAATACTTAAAATAATACATATAGTTTATTCACATTTAAAAAGCAAATATTTTTTTAAAAAAATCATAAATCAAAACTCATCTATTTCTTTGTCTTCCATTTTAACCATTTTGGGTCTCTGTTCTCTTGTTTTGTCTATGTAATATGCTAATAGGAGAGAGACCAGGATAGCAGACAGCCTTGGTTTGTTTTTACCATCAGAGATCTATTTGGAGAACGTTCTCCCTCCAGTCTGCCCCTGTACATCCAACTCATCCTCCCCCTTCCGTCTTCAGGCATGTATGCCTCAAGACAGAGCAATCACAAGCCTTAGCAGAATGATCCAATGTGGCATTATTGCTTTGTTTTTATTTTTACCTTGTGAGGTTTTTACAGTTGAAGACAGTGGCAGAATGGCCGCCCCTTGACAGGTGAGTAATTCTTGGTTGAGAACAAAGGTATCACTGGGCTGAGAAATAGAGGAGAGCATTGTTCCAACTACTCTGCATTCAGCTGTTAAGCAACAGTCTATTGACATGGACCAATACCTTCCTTTTCAAGTTTAAACTAGTTAGAGTTACATTTGTGTTGCTTCGATTGAAGTTGTTTTGGTTGATATTGGAAGAGTTCTGATAGTATCTGGAGTTGTTACAATAAGGAGTCTCACCTCTCGTCTCTTCTTTTCAGGGTGCTGTTACAGTGGACAAGGGAAGATTTGGATATGCAAAGAAAGCAGCAATCAATGCAGAAGTTGATGAGAGGACCAGGCTAAGGTATACACAGATGAGTCAGAGTGCTGGACGGGGCCCTAGGGCAGAACCTTCTGCTCAAGACTTAACACATTACCTTGTGAGCTGCCAGAGAGGTTGTTTTTATTACATATTTCCATCAAAGTGGACTGAGCTTTATTTAATGAAGATTAGAGAAGTTAATTAAGTGGATTTAGAATTTAATATACAGGGCTTTTACTGCCAAAGAGCTTTCAAATACATGAGTAATTTTCCTGACTGGGGCTGGCTACCAAGTCAGACTACTGGGATTTTTATCACTTTATCTAGCAGCAACAGCATCAGATAGTCAAAGCATTTAAAAACTGTGGCAAGTTTCAATGCACACTCAACTGAGCTGAGAGTCCAGTTCATTAAACAAATGTTTTGTGTAAGTTGTCAGGTAGGTATTTATTTGTGGATATTGGATGGTCATGAAATGGCATGCTAATGAGTTGAGAAATATTATTTGTTCTTTTGTTTATTCATTAATCTATTCCCCGTTCAGTAATTCTTTATGGACCACTGCAGTGGGTTGAATGAGAAATGTGCCCTAGAGGCACATGTGTTTGAACACTTGGTTTCCAGTTGGGAGAGCTGTTTGGCGAGGTTATGGAACCTCGAGGAGAAGAAGCCTCGCTGGGGGCAGGACATCATAGCTGCTGGGCTTTGAGAGCCTCTAGCCTTTTCCTCATTCCCTGTTCTCTCATCCTGCTTCCTCTTTGGGATGAAGATGTGATTGGCCAGCGCCTGCTTCTGTTGCCATGCTTCCCCTGACTGTTGCCATGCCTTTTCTACCACGGTGGACTCTGTCCCTCTGGAACTGTGAATCAGAATAAACCATTTCTCCCTTAGGTTGTTTTTGTCAGGGTATTTCACCATAGCAACAGAAAAATAATAAATCCACTTGGGAGTGCCTACCACCATTCAGACCCATTACTAAATTAACAAATGATATAGACTTTCCCCCTCATGCACCGTACATTCAAAGCATCTCAGATACATAGAACCCAACCTAGAGTCATGTGTCTAATCTGTGCAGGGATGGGTATTTTCTTCCAACGTGGGGAGGGCAATCGAGGCAATGAAGTGCACAGAAGGAGCTGTAAATGTAGAGAACATAGAGGCTTGATTTCTGTGAAATCTTCCTTTTGATTGCCTCAGTTGTCTGTTTTGGTTTGTTAGTGGAAGGACAGTCTACTACTCTTGGAGATAATTATCCCCCAGGAGTTAAGAGAGTGGGTGATGAAAGGATCTGATACATCTAATTATAGTGTTATTAAAGTAAAATATTTTCATAATTTGTAGTGATGAAATACTATCGTTACGTTGATGTTTTTCCCAGTGATTTCACCCATGCATTACTTAATCTTCCCAATGAGACCTGAGGGTAAGCTGTTATCACTAATCTTCAGGGTTGCCGCCATTGAGCAAGCAATCTTTGTAAGTCAGTGTTTGACTAGGTGTATAAGAATGTCTGATTATAGGTCTCTAAGGGAGAGAAATCACACCTGCAAAGTTCCCCCAGGTATCTGCTTCAGGCTTTTCAAGAACCAAGAGGCTTGGACACATTCATTTGATTTCTGTAGGTTCCAGGATCATCATCTGGAACATGAGGAAAGGGCTAGATTCCAATTCTACTTGTGTTTTGAGCGATCTGCTGTGGGCAAGTCATGTGTTGTGTGCTTTCTATGTTAGATTAACTTAAATTTAAACTAATCCTCACAACATATAAAGAAAACTAAAGCAGTGCGTTGTTTATGCTAACCTAGGAAAGGCTGCAGCAATGCTGTGATCTGATTCCATCTTCAAGATCAACGTTCTGTGGACTTTTGCATTTTGTGTTCACTTTTAACAGTTTTGTATTTACGTAAAATTTGGATGCATTTAAATTTATCAACATATAGGCCAGTATAATACTAACATATAGATTGAAGCGACTTAGAATATAAAATACAGTTTGTGTCATGTTTGAAATAATTCACCTAAGTTTAATGTTGTAAAGAGTCTGTAATTTACAGTATTTTTTTTTGTGACATGGAACATTTGTTTGGGGCCTCTAAGTGATGAAAGAATGGGAAAACAACAGGCCATGGCTATAGTTCATTGATGGAGCATTTGTGTGTCATGCACAAAGCAAGGCCTGGGTTTCATCTCCAGCTTAATAGCCAAAGTAAAAATCAAACTTAACAGCAAATTGTGGTGTGTGTGTGTGTGTGTGTGTGTGTGTGTGTGTGTATACCAAAAGATAGAATTCATAGTGGTTAATATTCTGGATCACAGTCCAAATCAAAGAAGTGATTACTTGTTGACAAAGGAATGGTTTCAAACATACTGTCTCCTTTTACTCGGCTCAAAAAATGAATTTTGCTCCTATCAACTGACCCCGAGAAAGCTATTATTGAAAACAAAGATTTAGATGGACACTTTATGATTGGTAAATCTGCTACTGAGCCTTTCATCAACAGTTATTAGTCTGCTAATAGATTTTAGACATTATGATTTTTGTATGTAGAACTGCAGCTATATATAGATAATATACAAAGTCAGGACAGGACAGGTTGTGATATGTGATGCAGGCTCTCAGGAAATACTGTTTTGGAAAAGATATTATACCTCTGTAGTAGATTATAGTTCTAAAGTTTTCCAAAGCTATTGCACTCTCTGTTGTATATTTCAAATATCAGTTGAGAAGATTTAATCATGTTCTAGAAAAAAAAATGTGGGAGAGATGAGAGAGTGAAACAATGTTAAGTCTGTGAGCAAAGAGATGTGAGGCTTGGCAGGCACGGGGAAGCAAACAGAGTAGATGTGGTTAGCAGATAAAAGCAATGAAATGCATGAGAGAAGTATTCATACACTAAGAAGAATGGATAGGCCTGGGAGACACCCACTATTCATGGTTCCCTGAATACACATGGGACATTTGAAGCACTCTACTTATTGGGTTACAAATCAGCTTGATTAGTGACTTCTATCCTGGCCTTACATGCTCTGTGTCCATACATGCACTGTGTCCAAAAGGCACATACACAATCAACAGCTCTTTACTGGGCTGTTTGGCTGGTTATAAGTATGGTCAGCAAGTGATGTTTCCATGGGCCCAGTAGAACAAAAGGTCCCTACTGTCTCCTGCCAGCTCACCTTGCTTTCTGACCTCAGAGCTGAGCCTTTAAAGTCCCATCAGTAAGGGACAATGATGTGTCTGAGATCAAAGACAGAAGTACAAATACATGAGTTAATCCAGACAAGGACCATGATATTGTGAAAAGGAGTGATTCAATTTGGGCCATGTTTTTTCCCAATTCTTTGTTTTAAAAAATATTAACTTTTATCTGTGTGTATATGTGCATGTATGTACTTTGATTACATGACAACATATGTGTAGTCAGATGCTTCCAGAATCCAGAAGAGGATAGCACATCCTCTGAGCTAGAGTTTAGGCAGTCCTGTGCTGCCTGATATCAGTTCTCACAACTGAACTCCAGTTCTTTGGAAGAGCAGCAAGTGCTCTTGCCTACTGAACCATGCCTCCAGCACTGTTTCTCTGTGTATGAAGCAAACCATATGACATGAGCGTAGACTAGGCCTTTTGGTTCCATGAATCTGTGCTAACATATCTGGCCATAAAAACACTTGGTGTCCGCTGTTTCATCAAGGTAATTCATCATATGGCAGCAGGGCTGGTTGAATTTTGCCTCATATTTCTGCTTTGTATTTATAACCAATAATAATTACACTGGAATGGAGAAGGAAAATATCATCTCCAGAAAAATATTTGGTCACCTAAAGAGAGTACTGATGT
Source organism: Mastomys coucha (assembly GCF_008632895.1). NCBI lineage: Eukaryota > Metazoa > Chordata > Mammalia > Rodentia > Muridae > Mastomys > Mastomys coucha. The sequence goes on along the minus strand of NW_022196905.1, from coordinate 43,816,994 downwards.
CATGAAGATACATTCCAATAATAGTCCAGCTGCCACACACAAACAATGAATTCATGGTTCATCAGGACAGAAATCGCACTTTAAACCCTGTGTCGGTTTAAGCCCTCATTTAGAAAGGTGACGTGCGGTGACTTGCCGAAGGGCACTGTATCTCATAAGCAGTGAGCCAGAGCTGGGGCCAAAGCTGTCTAGGAGGCTGGCAGGACATCTGAGATAGCACTGTGGATCCATCTGGGTCCTGGGTAATGACCAAGCACACATTCTAGCACATGCTACGAAAACACTAAAAATACAAACCACAGCTGACACAATTAATAGATTACCATGTAAGGACACAAAAACAAACTGAAAATGTCTGTCTTATTAGTAAGGCTTACTAAAGGTGTTACAGAGACCTCTCAAGTACTAATAATTAATGTTCTTTCCTGCTGTAAATTTGATCATGACATTACATATTTCTATCCGATCCTAGAAGAATGAACTGCAGCCATTTTACATTGGTTGACTCTAGCTGGGAATTTATATTTGGCCACCCAAAAGGCTTATTTCAATAAAACTTATCTTTAGCCATCATGGCTGAGGGATAGCAGCAGATATCTGAAACATAAATATGAGTAAATCTGGGCTGGAGAGATGGCTCAGTGGTTAAGAGCACTGGCTGTTCTTCCAGGGGTTCTGAGTTCAATTCTCAGCAACCACAGGGTGGCTCACAACCATCTGAAATGAAATCCAATGCCCTCTTCTGGTGTGTCTGAAGACAGCAGCAGTGTACTCATATACATTAAATGAATAAACAAATCTTTTAAAAGAATGAGTAAATCTAAAATGATGTGAATTATCAAATGCCTTTGAGTTCCTCCTGTGTGCCAGGACTGCTCTGGGTGGTAGAAAGTTATAACAATGGTGACAGAAATGTAAGGATACTCACCACTGAGGAAAAGAAGTCCAGAGGCCTGAGTGACAGTTGACCATGGTCTCAGTAAGCTGAATGCTTCTGTTCTTAAATGCCCTTCTATGTTTTAAAGTGTTCCTCGAGGCTTTTTGCCTTCTCATTACACGTTTCATCTCTAGGTGGCAAATGGAAGTGGTGGGAGAAAGGGATGGAGTATTAGCATACACCTCTCTTTTTTCCCCTTACCGACCACTTAACAGAATCGCCCAGTAGATGTTAGGCATTTGTTTGTTTGTTTGTTTGGGTGTTTTGCTTTATGTTTCCATGCATGCAGTGCCCGTGGTGGTCAGAAGAGGGCGTTAGATCCAGTGATTGGAATTACAGCTGGTTGTGAACCTCCCTGTGGGTGTTGGGAATCTAACCATAGACCTCTGGAATAGCAGTCAGTGCTCTAAATCCCTGAGCCACCTCTCTTAGACAATAGGGTCTTTCAAAACAGATGACAGGTAGAAGTTTCTACAACTTCTGTAAAGTCTCTACAGTCAAACTGATATCCATCAGTTAGAAGCAGCTAGGAAGCTCTGCCCTGAGCAACTAAGAAACAGAATTTTTGTTTAAAATCTTGTCAAGTTTGTAGGTTAAATTTGTACAAACAAATTTATATACACTATCGAACAGCATAACTGTCGATTCCTTTTGCAAGGTCATATGCCACCAGTAGTTACAAGGATAGCTGGAAAGTGATTCACCTCAGAAAAGCCTGAAGAATGGCTTTGTGGCAGCAACCTGCAATGAAAGTCCTCGGAACACTATGGAGCTGAAACTGCGGTAAGGGAAAGCTAACATACACAGATGTAAAATCCATACAAAAGGAAGCTATGCTCCAGGTTTACATAATCATCTGACCCTGGACGAAATGATCCAGATTCTAGAGGCACAAAATTGAGAAAAAAGAGAGAGAGTGTGATTTGAAAGAGGGATCAAGAAAAGCTCATAGTCTGGAGACGGAAAAAGATACCTAAAAGGAATTGTTAGAAGTAAATTTAGACACATTTATTATCTATGAACACATATATGAAAACATATTTTCATTGCAGATATTCATGCAAACATACACAGTTAATACAGTATTTTATTTTAAATCAAGAAGAACAAAGCATGTGCGATATCTCTTACAAACCTTGCAAGACCAGTGGGTCTCAATTGGTCTCTAGACCACAGAGTCTCAACTTGGGGGTCTCAACCCCTTTAGGGATCCCCTATCAGATATCCTGTATATCAGATATTTACATTACTATTCATAATCATAATTATGATTACAGTTATGATGTAGCAACAGAACACGAGTGTCACAACATGAGGAACTGTATGAAAGGGTCACAGCCTTAGGAAGGCTGAGAACCACTGTTCTTGATGAAATGCTGAATGTGGTCCAGACCTGTCCTTAGAGCAACAGCCGATGTGAGACTGCCCTGTGTGTGTATGGTTAAGAAGTAGCATCTCCGTTTCTAGGACTTTCTGCAATGGGACAGTCACAAACACAGTAAGAACTTAGGCTCTAGGAAGCCCTACAGTTTCAAATGTTGTCCTGTGTTCCAGGCCTGAGGGAGGAGTAGCAGTCACTGGACCTGTCTGGCAAGAAGATGTCAGGGTGAGAGTAGCTTAATTCCAGCTTAGGTTTTGGCGAAGCTGTAAAGCTCAGACTCCGTCATCCTCTGAGATCTACGCAGTTCTAAAGAATGGCCCTCATGTCCTGGTGCTTGTATAGACTCAGTGCTCTGTGCACTCTGAGGGCTACAGTGTTGGGACTGTCTAAACCCGGCTCCACTTTGTGATTTTTTTTTTTTTAATGACTTATTTTCAACGACCATCTGAATGACTTCTTTGGGAGAAAGCTGAGCTTACCCACAGAATACGATTGTTTCCTCTGTGTTTGTCTCTAGATTTATGGTCTCATTTGTGACATACCCTTTTCTGGTGATTTTATATTTTAATATTCTAAACAATAGTGAAGTATAAATCTGATGTCAAACTTAAAGTGTAAGTTAAATATGTTTCAGAAGAGCCAAACACATTTACCTTTATGATAGGTATCAACATTTTCATATAGTCTATGTTAGGCTAGTCTATGGCTATATCAAAAGCAACACGGCAAATAAAAGCTTTCAAATTATTATGGTAAGATTTTATTTTCACGGGGAGAACAGGCAATGACTACATTATTGATTTTATTTGGGGGGGAGGGATAATCATCTTTAAATAAGTTCTATAGAAACGAGACCAACCTCACCATCACTGAAAATACAAGTTTGCCGTCTATATTTAGTTGTAAATTTAAAATGATATAATAATAGCTATAATTTCTTATTTTTCTTAGCCATTGTAGGCACAGACTTTTGCTGTTCAAAACATATGTAGTAGCACTTAAAGCTGAATTTAATAAAAACCTCACTTCCTACAGTATTGTAGATAAATTTTAAGCTTTAGATAGCCACACTTGGCTAATATAGATATAATAGGTCTGGATCCCTCTCTTTCTCGTCACATGCCAAAGTTCCAGAGCCAGAATAATTCTATTGGCATTGAGTGTATTAATAGATGCTATATGCACGATTGTGCTTAGATATTAGATAGTTCAACCTCAAGAAGGGTCAAATGATGCGCTATTCGCACTTATTTAAGTATTATGGTAACTTATTTACTATTGAGAAAGCCAAATACATATATCTGGCTCATGATCCTGGAAATAATTTTTTTCAGAGGTCTTTTAGATCCAAGTAAAAGATGCCTGCCATGGACCCTGCCTCCCTATCCTTTCTCTCGTTCTCTCGATGTAAGACCAAGCAGCTGGAATATCCACTCCTGTCTCTGTGACAGACAGTCTAAGGGTGGCTGTGTTGGGAGGGACAGATAGACTGATTGGGCACAGGTGTGCACACGGGTGCCATGCCCCACCTGTTGTTGAGTGGAGCCAGCATAGGAAGCAAAGCCAGCAGGGGATGGACAGGGCACAGGCTGTGATCACGTGCTTCTTACCGGCTATATTACAGGGTTGAACTCCAAAGTTCACGGTGTTTCTGTATACCAAGTTGCTCCTCCTGGATGTTAAGGAAGTCTGTTTCTCAAGAGAGAATAAAACTCATTTTGTTGGCTTGTATAGTCTCTATAAACTTTAAACATAGGGTAGGTGAACCCTGGTCTTGCAAATGTTAGGGTGGGGTCTGCGGTCTTAGGCATGAATAATAAAATTCAGCTGGGGTTTCTTGGCTGCTTCCTCACTGTTGCTCGAACTGGTTACCATCTGAGCTACCTGTGGACTCAGAAATTTCGGTCTAATGGTCCCCATGCATCCTCAGCCTGCTCACAGCTGTTGCCGCTGCAGGCCAGGGGCAGCTTCTGAGTTCAGATTATTGGGAAGAAACCTGTTTCCTGCTCTGGCGGATAATGGGGCCGATGAAACTTTCTAACATTGCCTTTCTTTGGAAAGATTGGTTTCAGGCTCTTTCCCCTCCTCAGGTTGGAGCAAGGAACTTCACCCCCTCCGGCCAGAGCTCTGAGGGGAGGGCAGGGCGGCTTTGTCTGCCAGGCGGCGGCGCCAGGAAACCTGGAGCGGAGCCGCGGGGCTGCTGGAGTTGGGACTAGTCTAGAACTTTCTTCCGCTTGGTCCAGGAGCAGCCGAGTTCCGGCCAGGACCTGGGGGCGTGCCCGGGTCGGGGTCGGGTCGGACGCCGGGCTGAGAGCGCGCGGGGCTGGGATGGGAGGAGCGGTCGCGCGGGGAGGAGCCGGCGGGAGGAGGCGGCGCTCCCGGGGGCCGAGCGGCGAGCTGCGACCCGGCGGCCCTGACCCCGCGGCTCCGCGGAGGGCGATCGCGGCCGCGGACAAAGGAGCATGTCGTTGCGAAGCCGGACCGATCCTCGGGCTGCCGGGAGGCTCGGGCCACCGCCAGGCCCGCCCCGCCCCGCCGCCGCCCGCTAGGCCGGTGCCGCCTCTCGGCCCCGCAGGCCCGGTCAGCGGCATGGAGCTGCCGCCGCCGCCGCTGCTGCTGCCGCTGGCGCTGCTCGCCCTGCTGTGGGGAGGAGAGCGCGGGGCCGTGGCGCTGCCCGCGGGCTGCAAGCACGACGGTCGGGCCCGGGGTGCCGGCAGGGCGGCCGCCGCCGAGGGGAAGGTGGTGTGCAGCAGCCTGGAGCTCGCGCAGGTTCTGCCCCCGGACACGCTGCCCAACCGCACGGTCACCCTGTGAGTAACCCACGACGCCCCGCTGCCCTTTCCGGAGGTTCCCTCGCTCCCGGGTGCGCCGAATGGGCGCCGGGGGTCTCCCAGGTCTACAGGCTCCTTTGTGTGCGCGCGGCGGCGGGCTGCTGGGGGTGGTGCTGGAGAAGTCCCGCGGCTTAGTGTGGGACCTAGGTGGCCCATCGCCCTCGCAGCCGCCTCGGCTCCTCCTGGGCTAGTTTGCAAAGAAAAGTTTTCGGGGTTCCCGGGCGCGTCCTGTGCCATCCCTGCTTTTGCTCTGCTCCGGCCGCGGAGTACCACGTGAAGATGCTCATAAACATTCAGTCGGTGCAGTCAGAAGCTCATTCATCCTGGCTCGGGGCTTCTAGGAAACACCCTGCTTGCTCCCTAGTGTTCATCCTAACTGTGGAAATGAAGTTGCACCTGAGGTCGATCCAGTTTGCCGGACACCGCGGCATAGGATGGCTCTGTGTGGTCCTCAGACCTCAACGAAGCCCTTGCAGTTTTCTGCCTTAGCTTTAGTGCTCTTTCAGAGCAACTTTTAGAGTTACTAATTACTGAGAAATGCAAGATGAAGTTGTTCAAGTCCGTTTCAGCCCCGTACTGAAGTCTGAGAGCTCTCAGGAAAGCCAGGAACTTCGGGATTGAAAACTGTGTGTTGAGTGAGCCCTCCAGAGGTTGGAAGGACTTCGGGTTTTCAATGTGGGTTTCCACCTGGAAGGAAAAGTTCGGTAACTGAACTGTGCTATAGGATCCAGGGTTCAGTCTTGGAAACGTGGTTCTTTGTGCCAGTTGGACTGAGCCGTTGGCTCAGTGACTTTAGATTTTTTTTTTTTTTTCCTTTTTGTGAAAGATGAATTGGTCTGGAAAAGTTTGAGTCAGTGTTTGTAGTGGATATTTTGTCAGGCTGAAATCTGAGTCCCTGGGCTTCGTGTTCCCCCATGTTGTTTTGGTAGGTTTCTTAAAAAAGAAGCAGGGCTGCCACTGTGCACACATAAAGGCAAAGACATGTGTGGTCTATGAAACCACTTAAAGTAGGAGTTTTAATGTAGCCTAACTAGACAGAAGGATATTTGATGGGATGGATACACATAGCCATGTCAATACCTTTATTGACTCATCTCCACCCCCTCCCTTCCTTTCTTCTTTGCTTGTTTGTTTGTTTGTTTCTTTATTTCTTCATAAGGAGACATTTAACACAAGAAGCTGTTTTCTGCTCACAGGTTGAAGATGGGTAAAGTAGTTTTTGTTTTCTTGTGTCAGTACTTCTTACTGACACAACACTTCGGTGTTGGCTTTGCCATTGGCTGAGTTCTGTTTACTTTAGTTTTTGGCCAGATGCTTTGAAGTGAAAAAATGTGGGTACCTTAATTACAGTCTAAGTCTGGTGGAGAAAGGCCCAGTGTTGGAGCAGTCCCTTGTGACTGGAAAAATTAGTCACATAAGTGACATAAGTAGTGACTTGATAAACACTCAAACGCTAGGTCACTAATGCTGAGTGGCACTCAGCTTGATTCCTGGTTATGTTTACTTTTCCTGAAATGGATCAATTACATGTAAATTATTGGCAAAATTGGTGATAGTGTATAAAATCATCTTTTGGCCTATTATCAATTATTGGACCAGATTTTGCATGAGTATAGCCATTTAAGGCCTTTGAAATATCATTTTGGTCCCTTTTTATGTCTGAAATCTGTTTAGATGAAAATAAAATTAATAAAATTAAAGTGACTAGGAAGTAAGTAAAGACCAGTTAAGCTGCTGTTGAGGTATGGTCAGAGCATTCCAAGCCTGTTGACTACACAAGCTTTCAGAAGAACTGTGGGGGACGGACAGATCCAAGTTCCTACAGTGGTTGTGTGTCTTGTCCTGGTCCCAGATTCTTGCCCAGTGGTTGAGATGTTTCTCATCAGCCACTCACACCTGCCTTCACCACTGTTGGTCCACTGTCCTTTGCCTTGAAGGGATTCTTGGTAGAAGATTTCTGTGTGGAAATTTGGATTGCCTGTTAGTTTCCTATGGCTACACACTTGGCTCCTTGAAATAATAAATTGATTCTTCCTCAATTCAGGAGCACAGAGTCTAAGATGGCAGCTTCACAAACTAGGATAGACTCCTTTCTTGATTCTTTTGGCATTGGATGCCTTTCAGTTCATGATAAGTATACTTTAGCCTCCACATGTGGGTTCACCTGGCTCGCTCTCTTTCCTTCTGTCTTAGTGCCTTACGTGGCAAACCACCCCCCCAGCTGCCCCCTGCCCTCTACCCCCTTCCCTCTTTCCTTTCCTTCTCTCCTCCTTCCTTCCTTTCTCCTTTCCCTCCCTCCTCCCCTCCCTCCCCAACTCTCACCATCTCTTTCAAAAAAGGAACAGTCTTAGATTGGGATAGGTTCTACTCTAAATTCTCTTGTCAGGGTCTTTTACTTGCAAAGACCTATTTTCCAAATAAAGTTACAAAGGTAGGGACAGTAGGACTTGGACAAATATCGTTTTGTTAGGTTAATTACTATATATGTAATTTAAACACAGAAATAAAATCAAGATCTTGGTGGTAGGTGGGAAGGGGGTATAGTTCATTGGATGAACATGGTGAGCCTAGTCTCTACAGTGTTTTGAGTTTGATTCCCATCGCTGTGAAAACAAACAACTGTTCTTCTCGAGGGATACACAGGTATTTGGAGAACAGTTTCTGAATAAATTGTAGAGCAGTAATGGTAAATGTTTTATTATCAGGATGCACTTTGAGCAGAAAAGGACCCACCCAGAGGAAGACAGCAAACCTTGGCACTTGGTGTGATCCAGGATCTGAAAATCCTGAGCCAGTTCTGGGAAAATGAAGACAACTGAAGAAAATGGTTGATGAGGAGAGGCAAAGAGGAACTTGAAGTCAGGGGGCTCCTGCATGCCAAAGCCCCCGGAGGGCAGTACTCAGGATGCAGTGCAGCTGTTGGCATTGAAGGCAGGACTCAGGGTGCTGTGCAGTTGGTGGCATTGGAATAGTAGAGGCAAATGTCCATTGCCTGGATGCTCTTGAAAGAGACATTAGACAATAGCTGGCTTCCTGGTGTAGGGTTTAGGCCTCAAGTGTGTGTGTGCAAGGGTTTTCAGTGAGCTGTCATGCTGCTGTAGAGAACATTTAATTGGTTTGGATTGTGAGGATGACAAGGACAGGCTAGTGTTCTGTCTGGCAAGGAACTTGTCATTGTTATAGCTGGACACTGTGACACCTTTCAACCCTGAGAGTGAACAGTTCTTACTTCCAGAGCTGTGTTTATCAAAAGAAGTTGAGCAAATGTCTTTGGCTTGAGCACACTTGGTCCCAGGTTCTCTTGTAGATTTTATCAAGGAACTAAATTGTATTTATGAATTTTACAGATACATTGAACAAAAAATACCTGCATTCCATAGTTTTACAGGACACAAATTATTTATTACACTTCTGTATTTTATATGAAATATTATTCAATGTGTTATTTTAAAAGTTCTGAGACCTTTATTGGCCGAATGCATTACAGGTTTAGCCATGCGTGTCCATGTGTACTGTATTCACAGTTATTGTAGGAAAACAGTTAAGTTAGAAATTGTCACGCAGGAATGAAGTCTAGTTTTCTCTTAGTTTGATAAGTGAAAACAGTGCAGGTGAGTTTGTGTCTTGATTTTATAAAATGTTACTTTTTTTTTCTTTCTGTCAGTTGGTAACTGTTTAGACACCTGTGGTGTGGCCCAGTCAGCATAAGGAACAAGAAAAGGAATTCTTGGAGTGCTCTGGAACTTAGTTAAACATTGTTGGAGAGAAAGGACAGGATAGTAAGAGTGGGCAACATTCAGGTACAATTAAAGAATTCCTGCAATTATACAAAAGTCCTGCACTGCTTTCCTATGTTTTAGGAGACTTGAAAGGGGGAGGAATCTGGGGCGGTACAGAGTCTATGGGAAATATTTCTTTCCTGCAAGCAGGAAAGACTTGAGTAGGGCCTCAGGGAAGGGAAAGGTTTGATTGGAGGATAGAGATCATTCAAAGCATAAAGGAGTAGGCTGGTTGCCAGCCCAGCTGGATTGGGGATCTTGTGTTGGGCCACTATAGAGACAGCTTATGGATATTGACTTTGACACACTTGGTATTTCATGTACCTGCCTTGTTGGTGTTGCTGGGAAAGAGAGGAGAAAGAGGTGGGGTTCTAGGCAGAAGCCAGGGGATGGTGGAACTCGAAGAAAATTGTAAATGAGACTACTGTCCTGGAGAAACCACTGAGGCTGTTGGAGCAGAGAGAAGACTAGCCATGAGATTTCAAGGCTGGAGAAGCCGCCTGGTGGCGAGGTGCCCAGAGATCATATGCAGACAGACCAAGACTAGTCTCTGACAGCCCATCAAGAACCCTGTCCATACACCACAAGTGAAAAATACCAGGCTGTGTGGCTTGAAGGGAGAAGGGGATTGGGAAAGGTATAATCAAAAATGGATGAGGCAGGAGTTCTGGGTGAAGGAAAGCAGAAGGTGTTCTTAAAGGATTTGGTTTTCCCGGGGAATATGGGAGTAAACTGAATGGGTTTGGAGAGAGTTGCCAGGAGGAGAAATGGCGGTGGAAGGAAAGATAGATGCATAGAGCATGTGGCTTTTGTTGGCAGCAGGGACTTTCCTTCCCTGCCAGAGTGAGAGGAGACAAGGTATAGCATGAAGGAGCAAGTACACAGGTGGCTGTAGGTGGGAGGGAGAGGGGTTTCTGTGTTCCCTAAGAACATAGGAGACAGAAGAATGTTGAGGGAGTATGGTGGGACAAAGAGGGGAAGGAGGGCCCTTTTGGAGAGTCATGGCATGGGGGTTGCATAATGTCTGTGGGGTGGAGTCCTGCCCAGTTTGGTCCTATGGTGGGACTCAAATTCAGAAGGAAATAGCCAGCAGGTTTGGTTTGCTTTCTCCAGTTGCATTGAGCCTGTAGCTACAGCTCCTTGTGGGTAGCAGGTTGCTCCCTAGCCACACAAGTGTACACAGGGAGAAAAGAATGACTTTCATGGAATACCCTCCTCTCCCCCTTTAATTAACCTGTGGTGATCCCAGGTAGCTACCGAGTAAGGTGGCTGTCTTTGAATTCAAGATCTTGCCTCTGTAGCCTTATTTATTGCCCTATGTTAAGCAGATTAGTTTTTCTTTCTGTAGGTGTCTTTCTTTTTGCAGTTTGAAGTGCTGAGTGCTGGTGGCTCTAATGCACTAAGGTATGCTGCTTAGCTACAGAGTCTGTCCCAGAAAAAAGTCAGGGATCAGCGGACGGGAGTCTTATCCATTTTCACTCTGTTGGTTGTTTCCTTCTAGCTGCCTCTCATTGTCCCTTGAACACAGTTTGTACTTAGCCTTCTATAGAACTTGGAACCTCTGTTCTTATAAATTCTGCATCCTTCACAGTCTGGCCCAACTTCTGTGAATTCTTCACTGACTATCTTCATGGCTTGGCCTTAGGTTATTTTGTATTTCTCTTCTCTACCTTCTTCTCCTTTTTTCTTCTCCTCCTGTCCTGCCTCTCTACTCCTAAGGCCTTCTGTGGGCTAACCACATGAGGAGTGCTGAGATCCATCTACTCCATATTCCTGCATCCCTTTCCATGATACTGGATGGCCATGCACCATAGCCTTGAAGGGAAGGGTTTGGAGGAGACCTGTCTGATACAGCCAGTATTCTTTATTGGCAAGCATATTGTTAGCAAAGATTCAAGAGTGGATTGTGGAAAGTCAAGAAAAGTGGAGGGCGAAACTTTCACACTGCTACAGCAAATGAGGGCATTTATTGATTCTAGTCTGGTTCAGAATTCATAGATGTGGGACCCATAATTCAGAAATGGGTGTAGTAGGTGCATCTACAGTTACACTTGACATACTTGATCTTCTGCAACAACCTAAATTCCTACAAGGAATAGTTTGCAGAAACAATCCAGAGTGTTGGATAGACTTGGGCATTTTTGATCCTTAAGTACCTATCTCCTATCTTAAGTTTTTGTGATACAATGTCAAGGTTTTGCATAACCCTGCCCCCAAATCTTGTTGCTTCTTGCCTGTTTAGAGTCCTTTAGCATTAGGCGTACAGGAGAGCATTTGCAGGGTTTGGCAGTATGCCGGGTCAGGATTCAAAGAAACCTTGGAAAGTTTGGAGATGTTTGTTCCATTGCTGTCCCTCCTTTTGTCTCCAGGAGTCCTATAAAGATGGCTTAAAAAGCAAGTAAGAGAAGTAAAATACTACTACTACTACTACTACTACTGCTACTACCAACAACAACAACAACAAGAACAACAACAACAATTAGAAGTAAATCATGGGTTAGTTTCTTATGGTGACTTTAATTCACCTGCTCCTAGCGATGCTGTTCTGCCTTGACTCTGGAAATCTTATGTCCAGAGACTACAAGGAATGCATTATTATATTAACATTTTTCTGTAAATAGGAAAAAATCACATAAACAGTACTGTGAGCTTAAGTGCCATGTTAAATTAGACTTCAAGATTAAAAAGCTGTACATGCAAACTTGCCCTTTAAAGTTTTGATTGTTGACCAGCAACTCAGTTTGATTTTAATATTCTTTGTATGGTTTATCTCGCATGCATGTTCAAATTTAGCTTAATGAAGGAGGCAGCTTAAACAGCAAGCAGTCCTCCCAAGGTTTTCTCATGACTGACTTTCCATCAATTTTCTTTGTCCAGTTAGGGGATCCCTGCAAGCCAGGGTGACCTCCACAGGCTCTCCTGAGTCTCCATCGCTCTTCTTGGCTCTTAGGTGCTGTGCTGAGTGCAGAGCAGACATTGGCTTTGTTCTTGCACATCGTTTAGCAAAGCGTTTCTTGCCCTGTGATTCTTCCTGCTTAGAGCCTGAAGGGACCCAGTAGGTCAGACCCCAGCCCATGCTTTCCTTGAGCCATAGTCCCTTCCCACTTGCCTGCAGACTGCTGGCCTGGTTTTGTACCTGTATTTCCTCCATACAGCGAAGACTGACAGACGAGAAGTCACTTTTAACGTTTACTCCTCTCTTACTTTTCTTTGTGGTAAATATCCGAGTTTGCAACTGCTTGAGTCCACTTAACTGCTAGCTGTCAGGTCTTATCTCTGGATTTGACTCTTTTAATATTTGAGTTAATTAATTCTATTTGATTTTTGTTTTTGCCTGTTGTATCAACTCTATCCCAGTCTGACACTGCCGTTCTGGAGCTCGGCCTCATCCTTGCCTTACAGTATCTGTCATGCCTCTCTCCTAGAGTGGATATGGCTGTCAGTCCAGCTCCTCAGGATGAGCTCTAACACACTGTCACATTCTCTTGAGACAGAGCAGAGCACAGAAGTGGTTTGTGTGACTTCTGATACGTTGGAGGCAGTAAGGCTTCCTAAAGGCAGGTTTGGAAGACAGGTTTAGGCAGGACTTTGCCAAAGGGGCCCAGTAGTGGATCCTTTGTTCCCTTGACCATGGTTGTGTTGTTTTCTCCTTCTCCTCCATCTCCTGGGCACAAAGCCTTGCAGCACACAATCGCATTGTTATTCACGGAAGTTTCTCCAAGATTTTCACACCAGGACATGACACGCACAAGTGGTGGTGAATGATGCTCCCCAGGCTGTGTCCAGAGTAGGGTGATGAGGGAAGCTCCCAGTCTTTATCTATCCCATCCCTGGGGAAAAAGGGACTGGTTGTCTTCTTTCCTGAAGCCTGATTTCAGGTGTGCTGTTGAAAATTCCATTTGCATCACCCAGGAGCATTACATGTTTCCATATCTGGAGCACAGACCTCTGTGCAATTGATGGGATCCCAGACATTAGTGATATTCATTGATTCCAATGATGCTTCGGATTAAAAAACCCATTGATGGGGCTGGAGAGATGGCTCAGCAGTAAAGGACTGCTCTTACAGAGGTCCTGAGTTCAATTCCCAGCAACCATGTGGTGGCTCACAACCATCTGTTATTGGATCTGATGCCCTCTTCTGGTGTGTCTGAAGACAGTGACAGTGTACTCACATACACAAAATAAATAAATCTTAAAACAAACAAACAAACAAACAAACAAATCCATTGTAAGGTATCCCAGTTAAGGGTTAATTGTGGCTACCAGCTGTCCTCTGCTACAACAAAGGAAGATGGAAGAAAGGGCCCAGAAACAAACTGAGGGCAGCTGCCTCTGGGAGCAGGAGGGGCTGTTCTAAGGTGCAGACAGGAGGGATGAAATTAAGAGACATTCCTGGGACAGTTAGCTGAGAGCTGCTGGGGCCTTGTTCACAGGGGATTATAGATGGAGACTCAGGTGTGCTATCTAACACCAGATTTAATGTTAGGTTGGTAGGATGGTGTTAAGGATATGCCGTGGAGATAAACAACTGAACTTGAAAGGGCCTGACAACTGCCACCATTTGTCCCACTGGTATTTGAGGGCCTGCTGCTGTGTGTTTGATTTGGGATGGGCAAGGAAACAGAAAGGGTTCTTCCCAGCTCAAGGTCCCTTTCATGCTCTTTGTTAGATTAAAACTCAAGGTCCAGTTTCCATGCATAGTGAACTCTCTCAGAGAGCAGGGGCTGTCAGGTCGAGTTGCTGAGTCACCCAAATCTTCCTAAAACCACCACACTATGAACAGCTAGTTGCTGAATGAATTCAAGCAGTTTAAAGAGTAGGATGGATCCTCATTGTGAAGAACACCACAAGGGAAGAATGAATGTCAAACACCAGTTCTGGGCTGTGGGCCGGCTTCTCGGTGTGACAGCACACACATATGCAGGTGGACTGTAGTTTGCAGCTTGCAGGCAGGCAGGAGAAGGAAATGAAGAAGCTGAGGGGGGCAAGAGATAGAGGCTTCTCCACAGGGCTGAGCTCTGCTCTTGCACTTGTATTTTCCTCAGGCTCTGAAAGAGAAACAAAAAAGTTAAATGACTGGTCTGATGAAATAATGATAATAAAAAAAAAGAAGATAATTTAGTTCTCAGTGCGCTTTAATATAATTTAACCTATGGGTCATTTCTGTTTGGCCAAACTTCTGAACATTTAAAATTAATTAATTAATTAATTTAGGTTCCCATTGACACGAGGTTTCTATGGAGATAATTCACCATCTGTATTCATTTTCCTGCTGTTTGGGCTGGGCCTGAAGGAGGCAGCCCTGTAGACCTCCTTGTGCTGTTGACTTCACAATTGGCAGGTGTGCTGGAGACAGGGTTGCAGATTGCCAAGCACAATGCTCCTTTGCCAGACTGTGAGTCAGCTCAGCTCTCAGGCACATGCCAGTTGCTTTCAGCTCCTTATCAGCTCACTTGGCTTGCATTCTTGGCTCTGAATTTAAATAAATCACAAACCTTATTTCTGCTGCTCTTTGTATTTCTTCCCGTATTTTACCTTTTTAAGTTTAAAAATAATCCTTGTATATTTGTCTTATTTTCCCAGAATGGTCACCATGGGTATGGGGAGCAGGGCACACGGAAGAAGGCTGAATTACTGTCCTGGTAGTCTGTTAAGAACTTTTATTGATCTCATTTAGGATCTTGCCCAGTGACAGTGTCATCAGAGGAAGAGAAAAACCTTTGTCTGACTTGAAAGCCCCTTAAGAGAAAGTGCTGCCCCGCCCACCTGTTGACGGTTCTACTTGCAGGCTGTGCTCTTTTTCCAGAAGGGCCAGGCTTGCTCCCTTCCCGGGCTCAAGGAATGCTGGACCCTGAGGGTTGTTCCTCTTAGATCTCAGTGCCTCCCCTCCCCAAGGGCAAGCATTGAGTGTCACTGGGATGAGTGTGACTGGGTTACTGGGTTGTGTGTCTCTCTCTGTGACTGGTCCCATCCAGACTCCCTCCAGGCTGCCCCATTCCCTCTGTCAGGAGCGCTTGCTGCAGAGACAGACAGTTAACATGGACTCCTGTGCTGGCTTGGCATTTCTGTCTAAATCCCCCCTGGATTTAATTGAAGGAAACTCTGAGCAGCCTTTCCGTGGAATGGTAATGAAGGTCCTTTAACACCCGGTGTTAATGTTTTCTTTCTTTAGGCCTGCTTGATTCTGAGTCTAATTAAATTGATTCCTTTCCCATCAAGATAAGACTTAAAAAGCCTTCTTGACTGTGCAGTTTCTCCCAACTTGTGGAAAAGGTGAAGACAGACCACAGGCCGGTGTCTAAGATGTCCTTTCTGTTAGTCTTATCTGTTTTTTTTTAATGACTTTTTTATTAAGTATGGAATAGAAAAATACAGTGATAAGTATATTAAACAGTGCTCCAGTAAGCACAGAGGGACCTGCCCTTGGGATTAGGAAATAGAGCTTTGAGGTCCTCCCTAGTCATCCTGAATTCCTTTCACTACCCAGCCCCATGAGTTTGGATGCATCATGTTTTAGCTCTTATAACCTTGTCTTACATTTGCTGTCTGAAACCATGTGCTACTGTTCTTGCACATTCCTTAGTTTGATTGATAGGATGATGCTCTTTATATTCTTAAAGATAATAACCATTATGTTTATGAGCCAGTTAATGTCCACATATCCCATAATTTATTTATGTTATTATATAAGATGATATATGTCTATAACATGCATGTATTATTATTCAGCAACCTCTTGCTAGTGATATGTGAGTGTAAGCATGTGAAAGCATAACTCTCTATGACCCTCTATATATTTATCCTAAAATCTTTCAGTCAAGTATACCATGAGGCTTACACGGGATGTTTCCTTTTCAACATCGGTTTCTAGTTTGTCATTCTCCAAGCACAAGAGTAAACTTGGCCTTCATGCTTAGGCTAAGAATTCTAATATGGGTGCAGTGAGAACCTGGACTGCCTTGTACCCTGCTTGAAAAAGTTTAGCTCATCTTGCCTGGTGCCCACTTCCTACCTGATGTTTGCTTGTGTTTTTGTGGGGTGAGCCAGTTTGGTGCCCCACTCTCTTACATGAATGTATCAGGCTGTGGGTTCTTGATGGCCACATTGATCTCTGTATGAGCTTCAGGTACAGGAGCATTCACTATTTCTCTGTACAGGGAGACTGTATTTCATTTCTCTGTTTTCTCAAGTTAGGCTGGGGAGGCATTTCTTTTAATTCTTTCTTCCTTCCTTTCTTCCTTTCTTTCTTTTTTTTTTTTTTT
>NW_022196905.1:43710050-43800744 GCF_008632895.1 Mastomys coucha | reverse complement strand
CTCAGAAATCCACCTGCCTCTGCCTCCCAAGTGCTGGGATCAAAGGCGTGCACCACCACCGCCCGGCTTATTTCTTCTAATTCTTAACTGAGATGGGATGAAAGTGTGATAGCTAAGCCCTAGAATATTCAAAGAAAACTATTCACATGTGAGAGTCCAACTTTTACCTCCTACAGTATCCAATCTGACGGCGCGGGGTCTGTCTTGGCCACATGGATCTGTTCTTTCTTCCAGTTGCTTCCTGCCTCTGGGAAAGCATGCCTCATCTTTGCTCTCAGAGCTTCTCACATAGTTCCTGATGGTATCCTTGTCGTGCTCTGGCATGGCTTTCCTCCTCCTTCGAAGCTCCCTAAGAACCTCCTGTAGCATGTGCTGCATGCCCACTCTGCTGTAGTGGGCATATAGTGCTCCTTGTGTTCATGCTCTGATTTTTTCAGTTTTTTTTTCGGTCACCTGCTCTGTAGTTTTTGCCCCCTGTGCACACTCTGCTGCAGAGGGTAGAGTTTCTGGCAGGCCCTCTGCATTTTTCTTATTTTATTCTTTAGTTTGATGACTGCATTTGCTATCACACTCCCAGATCATTGAATTTCAGCCGCTGAATCCGAGCCCATTCATCACATGCACTTTGGGCTAGAAAGGTCCTAGGACCAGTCTAGACCCAGGAAAGACAATGGCCCCTGGGGCAAAAGGGGAAGTGTCATAACAGTGTGAACCTCTGAGAAATATAAACTTTCAGACTATTTTAAATTGCTTCAGCAATCCTAGTTAACTCTTCTATTTAACTACCTAGTTAACAACCTAGTTAACTCAGGTAGTGGCAGAGGGGAGGGTGTGGGGGAACCCTAGGTCCAGCATTGGATGAAAAAGAGGCTCTTTTCTTCCTGGCTCAGAGGTTTCCATGCATTTGAACGTCTATTTCATGCTGATCTGTGAGGCGTGTGTGCTATGGAGCTCCATCCTTTGGCCTAACCATCATCATCCTCATTAGAGCAGCCTTGACCACTTCCAAGCAGTCTCACCATTGTTGGCGTTCACTCATAGAAAGAAGGCTGGAGGGAAAGGGTCCTTGCTCTCCTACCTGAGATTTTGACAGCTCCATCCTGTACCTCCCTGCTGTATGTATCCAGTTCTGTCCTAATTGCCCATGATGGTTCTGGAGGGTAGTAGAAAGAGTGGAAAGTTAAATGAAGTGGGTAGGTACTCTGTGCACCATCCATAATAGAGTGATGTTCTGGGCTCACTCAGCTCCTGTAAGTAATCCTTTATCTGTACTTTGTGACTAAACCTAATAAATTCATTGGTTCCCCAAAGTGGACTTTGTTGGACTAGTAGTCCTTGGTTTACAGTTCCCCAGAGAAAGAGTTCCTGAATGCCTTATCATTGTGTTCTGTATGGCAGTTTATTTTCCAGTGGTTACTTTAGTTTTTGTTGGGGTGTTGCAGGGAAGGACAGTAAAATGAAAGATTCTGTTCTCACCTTATTTTTTTTTTTTAAGGATAGGATTTAAGAAAACGTCCTCTTACCTTTGGATGAGTTCATTTTGAGATCTGTAGCTTTCATTGTTGGAGTGACTACAGTTGAGTTTCCTTATCCACCGGAACACTGTGGTTCTTTAGAGAAACAGCAGTGATGATGGGATGTAGATGGGATCACCAGAGAGAGAGTGGGAAGGAGGGAAATGATGTTACAGGAATGGGCTCATTTGGTTGTTGAGTCTAAGGAGTACCCAATGTGAAACCTGGAAAAGCAGGAGTCTGCAGTGTGACTCATCCCAGAGTCAAGGCTCTAGGCACAGAGTCGGCAGTACTGGTGCAAGTACAGCCTAGATCTGAAGGTATCAGGCACACAGATGTCCCAGGACCAGAGAACTACTGTGTAGCAGCTACCCGGGCACCCCAAGCCCTGTCAGAAGGCCATAGAACATTCATCACCTGAAAAGATTGAAAGGTTTTTTTTTCCTTCCCAAACTGGTTTGGTACTTACTCTGAAGAACTGCCAGGGTTTGGGAGCATAATGTGTGTGGAGCGCTCCTTAAGTTTAGAACCTCAGCATCCTTAGCTGATTCTCAGGTTCTAGAGATAACTAACATTTTGCCAGGTAGTAGCTACTGTGTTAAATACTTCACCAGCGACAGATTCCTGGCTCTGTCAGATTTACAGGGGAGGTAGTGTCCATGATGTTCCAGGCGCTCCAGCAGAAGCACAGACGGAAATATTAGTGTTCTCCAGTTACATAGCCTGGCTATGGCTTGTGGGTCATCTCTGTGACTCCAGGTCCACAATTCTAACTATTGTTAAGCCACAAAAGTTAACCTTTTGGTAGTAGGGTTGGGTGTAAACCTTTGTAAAGTAGTTGACACCGGAAACTGGTACACGCTGAACAGCCAGCTTCCTTAGAGATGGCTGCCTGCTGAGGAAATAGGAGCTGGGAAGTTGCACTTAGCACTTAAGGTTCCAGGGGCCAGTTGTTGAAGAGAAGACGTTTATTATCCCATTTGCTCTCATTGCAGTAGTTGTGGGAGTGACGGGAACAGTCCTGCTTAGGTTTGCAGTGTAGTGTTGGCTGTTAATTAGGCCTGTCTTGGTCATCTGCATTCTTAGACTGACTGTTTCATCCTAGAATCACAAATGATTGTACCTCAGACACAGCTGCCCTGCACACCCAGGAGGACTAAGACCATCACGGTGTGTGTAGGGGGGTAGCTGCCTAATGTCTTCATCAGAAGATGAAAACAGCCTTTGCCACTCTTCCTAACATTTCGGGAATGTTCAAGTTCCCTGTGGTTCTGTCCTCCAAGATTCCGGTTTAATAATGACATGAGAAAGGAGGAAGCAGAGGAAATAACACCAGACTGAATGGTTTCAGGGAATCCACACTGGCTTTGCCAAGTGTAACTGGAGTGTAGCTCTTAGTTCATCACAGGTACTCTGGCCTTCACTTCCCTCACAGGGAGGTGAAGTTTTGAGCTGGGTTGTCCTTAAGGGCTCTTTAAATGCCCGAATTCTGTGAATTTACATAGCTCACAAAACCAAATCAAACCTGACAAGATCACTGAGGTGTTTTTTAAAAGGCACAGACGTTAATGAAGCCCCAGTAGTTTTATTAGAGGGATTCATTGCATCATTATATGGCATTCACACAGTAAGTACAGGGGCTGTCTTGGCAGAGGCAGCCAGGGAGGGCTGGAGAGGGTGGGGGCTGCTAGGATTAGCATCTGGCCAGCCTGGTTCCTTCCCTGTCTTTATTCACTGCTCTTAGCTGCTCTAATTGCCCCTTACTTGCTAGTTGAGACCCGCCCTCCTTCCCTGGGGCTAACCCCAACATTGGGACTTTGAGCTCTCCTTTTGTTAACCGGATTTCTCTCTTGTCTCAGTTCCTGTCTTTAAGACTTGAGCCCATTAAGCATGTTAACCCTGGTATATTCCTGTTTCTTCCTTCATCACAAGAATACAGATTTTTAAGTTCCCAGCTCATTGAGTAGCCCAGGCTGCTTGTCTGAATTTCTGAGCTCTGGGTGAGTGTTTGGACATCCATTATATAGGAATCACAGGCATTTTTGTTAGATAGTAAAAATTTCCTCAGTGGAACACACACACACACACACACACACACACACACACACACACACACACACACACACGGATTAAGAGGCTTCACTATATACACCTTTCACATTTGCCTTGCAAGTACTTCCCTCCCTCCCTCCCTCCCTCCCTCCCTCTCTCCATCCCTCCTTCTTTCTCTCCTTCTTTCCTTCTTCCCCCTCTCCTCCTTTCTCTTCTTTGGTAATTTTTTAATATCACTGTAATTATTTAGGTTCTATATAGAGTAGAGAGCTATACAGTGTCCACATGTTGATTCCAGGCTGGATAGTTCAGTTGGTGGAGTGCTTGCCCAGCAAGTAGCACTTGCTGGGTGCAGTCTCCAATGGTTCATGTATTAGATACGTGTATTAGATACCTGCCTGTAATCTCAACTTTGGGAAATAGAGAAAGGAGGTCAGGAATCCAAGGTCATCCTCAGCTTCATAGTACTGAGCTCTCTACCAGCCTGGGGTGCATGAAAGCTTATCTGAAAACAAAACAAAACAAAACAAAACAAGAGGCTGGAGAGATGGCTCAGAAGTTGAGAGTATGGACTGCTCTTCCAGAGGTCCTGAGTTCAATTCACAGCAACCACATGGTGGCTCACAACAATCTATTATGAGATCTGATGCCGTTTTCTGACATGCAGGCAGGACACTGTGTGCATAATAAATAAATAAATCTTTAAAGAAACAAACAAAAACCAAGGCAGAGTGAACCCTAAACACAAAAATACCCACCCACCATGCGCAAAAAAACCAAAAAAACAAACCAAAACCAGGTTGAATCCACCATCTTTTCTTCATATACTTTCAGTCATTCTGACAGAGAGTGGCTCCCATCAGCAACCACAGATTTTTGGGGACTGTATTGGGGGAAACTACATGAGAACAAAAAGACTGAGCAGTCATCAAAAATAAGGCTGATTGGAACATAATTTTGCTGAATGTGCCAGGTCCTGTGGTATGTGTGGGAGTGTCGGAGTTCCCTTCAACTTCCCTAACAGGGTCATTACTGTGATGAACTCTGCTTCATGCTTTGGGAAGTCCTACAGAGAAAGCAGCCCATTAAGGTTCCAGGGTCACTGGACAGCTAAGAGATGGAACCAGGTTTGAGCCCAGGCACTTGGCATCCAGAGCCCATCTTAATGCAAGGACAGATCTACAGTTAGCAGTGTAAGCTGAGATTCTGAGGTGACCCTTCAGCTCTCAGAATCTAGCTCGAGCCTGGCAAGCAATGATCCATGTACCTACATTGATGAGTCCATAATAGCTTTAATTCTATTTTAATGCTGGTTAGCAGTTCTTGGCCTTATCATCCCTAAATCAATCATATTTTAGTACTTGGGAAATGCTTATAGCCTCTTTCATTTTATCATCCCTATTAATTTCTTATCTCACCTATATTTATCAGAGAAGTTTCTCCATGATATGCCAATTTATTTCCTTAAAGTTACTTCTTTAAAATGTATCTTTATTATTTTTAATTACATATGTACGTCTGTGTCTGGTGTGTGGGTTTGTGCCCGTGGATGGTGTTGTATCTCTTGGAGCTAGACTCAGGCTGTTGTGAGCTAAGTGATGTGGGTACTGGGAACTATACTCTCCCCTCTGTAAGAACCATAGACACCTGCACTCTTTGAAGTGCTGACTGCTGAGCCATCTTTCCCTCCTTGAAGTAACTTTGACAAACGAGATGAATATTTGTCATTTTTTTACCCAGTAAGAATTAGCTCCATTTGTAGTTTTTAATCTTTTAGTCATGTGATTGTCTTACAAGTTAATAGTTAAAAATAATCATTTAAATTGAAAATGGAATTATTTGCTTAGAAATTAGTATTTTGACTACATGACCACACGAACCCCCCTCTCCGTATGTGTGTCTGTGTGTGTGTATGTGTGTGTGTGTGTATGCAGGAGATCGTGCCATGGTATATATATGGAGGTCAGAGAGCAGCCTTGAGTTTGGGGCTTTGTGTTTCTTGTTTGTTGCTCACCTCTGCATATGCCAAGCTAGCTGGACCGTGAGCTTCCAGGGATTCTCTTGTCCCTTCCTTCAGTCTTACTATATGACAGCTGGGATTACAGATGTATGTATGCCTCCTCGCCTGGCTTTGTGCCAGGCTGGGTATTTCGTACTTTACCTACCAAGTCTCTCCCCAGACCAGTCTTTAGTCTTCTAGCAAAACAAGTCAAATAATGTGGAGCTCTGCTTATAGCTGGTAGTAGTTTGTGGTAGTTTGGTTTCGTACAGTATGTGTAAGTTCTGTACTTTGCAACAGGATGGAGCATGCACTTTTTGGCAAGTTCCCAGACTTGAGTACAGACTAAAATCCTGGGGGAGGCTAGCTCAACAGATTGCAAGTGTTTGCTTTGTAAGTCCTGATGCTTCATCACACTGCCCAAGTAGCTCAAGGTACAATAGGATTTGGGACCTCTATTCTTGATAAAGGCCATCTGCATGAATTGGATGTAGTATTTGGGACTGTCAAAACATCACCACAGAGGGTCTCCCACAGTGTCTATATTGATGGTGATGATGATTGCTTTTGAGACAGGGCCCTACTCTGAAGAGCAGGTCAGCTTGGAACCTACTGTGTACCTCAGGCTGGCCTCATCGTCTTACCTTCTCAGCCATGAGCTGTCACTCCTGTACTTGTTTATTTATTGTTCATCAAACAGCAGGGTTAGACTGTGTTATGTTGCTAGTGACATATTCAAAATATAGGTGTGGTCTTAGATACTGGTTTAGACAAAGATCTGTAAAAGATCTTTCTGAGATACTTAGGAGTTTGATTGTGACCTGGATATGAAAATAGACTGAACTGGAAAGGTTGAGTCGGTAGCTGAAGAAGCTGACACCCCTGGTGTTTGTGATAGGATCTGTGTTTACAAAATCTATACCTGTCTATGTATATGGTTGACAGTGTCAGGAGTGTGTGATCTGAATGTGTGAGCATAGTTGTCTGCACATAATAAAAATTGTAGTTTACTTATTCTTTTTCATCTTTGTTTTCTAATTTCTTGGGGTTCTTTTTTTTTTTTTTCTTTTCGAGACAGGGTTTCTCTGTATAGCCCTGGCTGTCCTGGAACTCACTCTGTAGACCAGGCTGACTTCGAACTCAGAAATCCGCCTGCTTCTGCCTCCCAAGTGCTAGCATCAAAGGCGTGTGCCACCACCACCCGGCTCTAATTTCTTAAGTACTTTGTTACTGCTACTGTAACAAAAATTACTTAAAAGCAAGCCACCTTTTTACTGAGAATTATCATTTATCACTCACGATGGTCTCTTCTCCTTGTATCTGCTTCTTATTTTATTTTCCTCAAGAGACTTTTTTTCACCATCCAACACACTACATATTTTGCTGTTTTGGTTGTGTCCCGCTGCCCACTAGTATATGCATTTGTGAAGACTGGAGTTTTATATTGGTCTGTTTCCCTCCTGGCATCTCTAATGCTCTCAAGCATGCAGTCCACACTCAATAAATCTTCATCACCAAGTACCTGATGAGCAGAAATCGATGTGTGTGTATGTTGAGTTCTCTGAGGGAACTGCGGGTTTCAGTCAAGTTTAAAACTATTGTATTAAACTGCATTTTAAAACTAAACCATAAAAGCTTAGCTTACATCAAGTTTACTTCTGTAAAGTTACTTGTGTAGGAAAGTTTCTAGAACTGGATGGTCACCACCAGGGTCTGGAAATGGTTTAGTTTATGCCCCTCCAGCATGCGCATAGGTTCTCATCATAAGCAGTGGTGAGGAAGTGACTGTGGAGACAGCCTGGGGGCTTGTTGTGGAGTTTTCTCATATGTTTGCAGCTTTTGGCCTCCTTGCTGTGATTGGCCAGACACTCAGCTGCTTGGTCAGTGGTATACTTTTAAGTGAGTTACTTTTCAGATTAAGGGAGGTTCACTATGTACCAAGACTGTTTGGGGTCTAACTTTAACATTGTAGTAGAGAAATGATCTAATTTAACATCTTTCCTGAAAGTTCCAACTGTGCTTAGGTACACGCCTACCTCTGATTCTGTGGCTTAAGACCTGCTTGTATCCATTATTCATTCGCATTAATTCATTCATCCCCCACCTTCCCCTCTCCTCTACCTTACTCCCCCACCCCCCCTCCAGCTCTTAATAGAGCATGGCTCAAGAAAATAAGAGGGCAAAGTACTGGGTGCATATAGTGTTTTCTTTCTAATATGCCATTTCCCAGGAATCTAATTTTTTGTTCCTGTATTTTCTCCCCACACACCAATGCCTTACTATAAAGCTGTGGTGTGGGACTTGCCTTGGAGGGAATTTGTGTAGTAAGGTTTCTTGGCACCTTTTATTTCCTTCAAGCTATGCGTTCTCAAGAGCAAGGGTAAACACTCTTGTTCTGCCTCGTTTTTGTACAGCCTGGGATGGAAGAAAGGGTTTTTACGCTTGAAATGGGTTTAATGATCAGAACCTCAGTTAGTGAAGTTTTATCTCTTCCAAAAAAGGAATGTGTTCTTCTTTTCATTCAAACAGTTTGTTAAAGAGAAAATGATTAGGACCCCTGTTAAATGAGAGCAACAACTTTATTCATGATCGTTTTGATGGATGTTAGTTGGGCCAGAGACACTGGGCTCAACTCCAAATATAATACTAGCAAATGGGGGTGGATTGCCAAGGAGGTCGGGCCAGAGGGTCATTGGATAAAAATTACTAGATGGAGACATCAAGGTGGATAGACTGCTGCAGAACTGGCTTAATAAGGTTCTTGCTGCCAGGTGGTGGTGGTACATGCCTTTAATCCCAGCACTTGGGAGGCAGGTGCAGGTAGATTTCTGAATTAGAGGCCAGCCTGGTCTACAGAGTGAGTTCCAGGACAGCCAGGGCTACACAGAGAAACCCTGTCTCGAAAAAAACCAACCAACCAACCAAACAAACAAAACAACAACAACAACAACAAAAAAAGATTCTTGATGAAGGTAGCCAACTGATCTGCTTTCTGCTGGGATGTCAGGGAAATGAGGAATTTGATCAGATATCAGGAGAAGGTTTTTTTTTTTTTTTTTTCCCCTAATTTAACAAGATCCTTGTTAAACTAAGCTCCATGCTACAGATGCCAGAGGTTAAAGAGGAGGGTCCTGAGTCACCTGACTAAAATTTGGCCAAGGAGAACATTTGTGCAGGGGTTTTAGAAAGAAATCTTGCTCTGTTATATTTTGAGCTTTGTCATTCAAAACTTGTGAGATTAAAAAATATATGCTATAAAAATTTGTCCTCCATCTTGTTACAGGACCTACTTGGACCTTGCATAACTTTGCTTGTTAAGCCTTAGAGGCCCGGCACTAGGCCCGGCACTTCCGACAGTTTATTGCTCTACTGTTTCAGGACTGTTCTTGTGGATCTGAATAGCGCTATAGTGGGCAGGAAGTGTAAGGTTAGGTGTGGCTCTTGTGTGCGTGTTGTGCTTAGCACGTGGGCCATAGGAAAGCACACTTGGCTTCTGTAGCCTTGTGCGATCCCCACTTCCTGAACCTTTGCATCTGTACCCTGCGAGTACAGTTGCCTGCACCATTTCAGTGACCTCTTTCCTTCACCTTTCCTGTGACCCCCAGAATCTTCTCTGCCTTTGATGTCCAGGCCTTCTCTGGCCAGTTCTACCTGGTAGAGGAGCCCATCCACTACCTGCCAGGACTCTGACCCACATAAGTTGGGAACTGTTTTATGGAAACCTTGGCAAGACTACAAGGATTTTTACTGTTAGTCTGTCCCTAACTTCCCAGCCACTGGAGTTGGGGAGGGTATGGCTTATGGTATGTTTAGTTCAGAAATGTGTTCTCCTAATCAACTCACTTTCAGCTACCCTTAAAGTCTGTATTCTCGTTGGAGCAGTTATACATCCTTCTCATAGCACAGAATACTTGGACCGTGTGTATATTAGTCCTTGAGGTCTGCTTCTACATCCATTGTGTCTCTCCCAGAAAAGAGTAGTTGCACAAATGTATTCTGAGTTAATGAGTAATTGATACATCATCAAAAATTTCAGCTGAAAAATCAAAACTCTGAATCCTCAAGAACCTCAGTGTAGTCCCAATAGAAAGCTTTCTGTTTGATTAAAATGCCAAATAAACTCACTTTTATTATATTCATAAATATTAAGTGTCCAACATTCTCTGTGATGTACTGGCACCTTGAAGAATGGGCTTCCTTTTCTCAAGAAGCTAATGTATTTGTAAGACATGATGGAGTGTTGTTTAATAAACAGTTTTTCAGTTTTAGACATTGTTGAAAGATATCTAGTATGGTGTTAAAACCCTTCAGATTTTCTTAATCAACTAACTGCTGTTGAACTTTATGTAAACTCAGTGTGATTATTGTTAATGCTGAAAAATAGGTTATTTACTTTTTATCTATGAAACTGCTAAGTAAAGCATTGAAAGCCAATAAGGGAAAGAACCAGGCCTTTATGTATTATTTCAAATGTCAGATCTTTGAGAAAACTGCCTGGGAACTTAGAAGGTTGTTTAATGAGCCATTTAGAGACTCAAAGTTTACTGTGTACCCGGGCAATATTTGTTGTCTTTGTATGGTTATTAATGGCACCTTTTAATCTTAAGACTCTAATCATGTGTTCCATGCTGATGGTTTTGACTTGCTGTCTCATTTTATATAATTGTTCACTTTGTGGGGATTGAAGTTGGGCGTTGGTACAGCCTTGAGAACGTTGGGTACAGCTTAAGAACGTAGCTAAGTTCTGCCTGCTGAATCTTTTCTGTAGAAAAGATTTCCTGGATGAATAAATCTGAGATGTCCGACAAAGAAATTCAGGTGTCTTCTGTTGGGGAGGATAGGGATTCCTGAGTGTGCTTGCTGAGAGAGCTCTGTAACAGGCTGCTGTTCGCATTGCTCTAGTTCTGGGTATCGTGTCAGTGGTAGTGTCCCTACCCCTTTGGGTCTGTGTGTACCCCATCATCCTTAGTTGTTACAGGGTACCTACCACCCATTCTGTTGCCTGCAGAAGACTACCCTAAAACTGGGAAAGATGCATAGGGACCTCAGCAGTGTAACAGCTGGTTTAGCTGAGCAGGTGCCCCAGGCTTTGTGGAAGGCAGTATGGTAGCCTCCTCAAGTAGGCAGTTACCAGTGGGCGGTGCTGAATGGAAACTCCTTCTTGGCTAGCTGTTGTCTGTATGTTGTGATTTGATTGGATCTTATGAAGTAGTGCTAAAGGCCTACTTTAAGTACCTTCCCACATGTTGGCTTCTATGTCCACTAGAAGCTTTCATTTTCTAAGTCCCTAGAGTAGTTTATAGATGAGATACCAGGGTTAGGGCTAGTGTTAGGGTTAGGGTTAGGGTTAGTAACAGAGGTTAAGAACCTTATGCAAAATGATGAAGCCAGATCTTGGTATTAATGTTTAAACGCAGGTAGTTTGTGTGCCAGAGGTTACCCTCTGTCACGGTGTTACCTGCTCAGTAACTACTGAAATAGTGACCCCAGACAACACATTTGTTTACCCAGTCAGTTATTAGACCCACTTTAGTGATGGAGTGGCCCCCAGTAGCATGGCCAGGCATAGAGCGAATGAATGCTTATGCTCAGGCACATACTATTTTTTCATATGGGGTCTGGACCTTAGCTTTGGTCCACAGGACACTTCTGCGATTAAAGTAAAAATTCTGTTAAGGATTCGATATTTGAAAATTTCCCTTTTCTCTCTTTCTTTCTCTCTCACTTCCATCCTGTTCAAGATCATGTTGGAAATTGTAGCAGAAACCCAAACAGAGCTGAAAAATGAGAGAGCAGTTCCCCTGGCCCCAGAGCACTGGGGATTCGGGAGTAAATAAGGCAGATGGATGGGATTGATGGTGAGACCCCACAGCAGAGGAACTTACAACCCAGGAGAGAAAGTGCCAACTCACTAGAAAAATGATGCTTCTGAACTGCGCTCTGGAAGAGTCCCAAGAACTGAAAATGTGGGGAGTGGCAGCAGAAGTGGGTAATGAGAGTGCCCAGCCAGCAACCGATGACCTTGAGACAGATGCTCTGTTTAGCAGGGCCCAGAGGGAACTGCTGATCTGAGGTTGCCTCAGCTGCAAAACCACTTTGCTTGGTTTCTGACGAATTCGTCATCTGCCAAAGCTAAACAGAGTGGGAGATGGTAGCAGGAGGTTCCTGAGTCCCTGTAGCTTTTGTAACTCCACTCTCTAAGGTTACAAGATGCCCCAGACTTGGCATAAAGGAGGTTGTGTTGTATCTGTCCATCCTCATTTTCATGTATGCTAATGAGATCCTCTGCTGCCCTTCAGTATTGATCAGTCCAGTGAACAACCAGAAAGGGTCATTAGACGTTTGAGAAATCAACACTGTGAGCCGGCAAGGAGCCAGTGTTTTGGAAGCATTGGTGAAATGTTAACTCAGGAGAATTGTAGTTTGTATTTCAGATCCAAAAGAATAGCAGATCCATAGGGCAAGAATAGCGTGGGAAAGGGTGAGACAAGAGTTCTTTGGAGTTAGCTGTGAGACTGAGGTGTGGAGGAGCCTGTCCCAGGGTCAGTGTTTGGGCTGAAGGGCAGAAGGGAAGTGACTCAGGATATAGGAAATTAGTGGTCTGGAAAATTGAGCAGAGGATTTATTTGCAAATTCAAAGCAGAAGGATTAAGATGGAAGTTGTGAAGCAGTGTTAAGAACTGTGTGTGGAGGATGGCCCAAGAGATGAGTAGTAGCTAAGTCAGAGACAGAATCTCAGATGCTAGTGGGGCTGGAGAGATGATTTATTTCTCTCAAGAGCTGGCTTTCGCTTCTCTAAACATGGAGGTTTCTTTCTCCACACCACAACGAGCCACGTCTTTAGAATCTCTGCCAATCTCCAGTCCTCTCAACCAGAACTCCAAGCCACTTAACCATTTCAGGTCTGTGTGGGATCATTTTAACACAATGTCTTTCCAGCCACAACTTGAAAGTAACTTAGGTGAAGTTAAGGAGCAGACAATGGATGGGTAGAAACTACTTAACATTGTAACTCAGCATACCTGCCTTTGTATTACTCACACTTTATTATTTTAACCAGGGTTTCCTTTTTTTTTTATGTTTCTGATACTTTATTGTGGTACATGCTCTGTCCTGCATGTGTCACTAATTCTGAGGATTTAAAATAACAATGTGCTTTGCTTTTTGAGTGTACTTGTGTTTATGCAGTGGTGTATAATTGTGTTCCAGAGGTCAGAAGAAACCCCCCTTCTCTCTCTCTCTCTCTCTCTTTCTCTCTCTCTCTCTCTCTCTCTCTCTCTCTCTCTCTCTCTCTCTCTCTGTGTGTGTGTGTGTGTGTGTGTGTATGTGTGTATGTATGTGTATGAATTTGTCGGGCTTAGCAGTTGGGTGTTTTAATAAAAACAAATTTTTAAAAGAAAATCTCCAGTCATGAAACTATAATTTGGACGACACTGAAGCATTTTAAAAACTTGTTTAGCTTCCTAATCATGCTTCTTCTCATTCTTCCATAACCCTTAATTGAATAGCATGTTCTGAAGCTTCAGTGTTTCTTTTATAGAGAGATCAGAACTTAAGAGAGATGTGGCTTCAAAGTTTTCTGTGGCTCTGGAGTGCAGTCACCCACCCTCTGAAATATTAAATTCTGACAGTGGCATCGCTTGTCCTCACTCACACTGACTTTCCTGTCTTCTGTTATACAACCTTTAATTTCAGTGTTGCGTTATAGTGGAACCTTGGTGTATAAACACTAAGCCACAGTTAAAGATCCAGACTTAAAATTCAACCACAGATTGTATGTGAGCCAACTACAACAGTCACCAATAAATCCGTGGTTCTTCCTTCCCTAGCAGCTGGAGATTTCTTTCCACATCGGTTTTAAGATGGTCCCAATGTTAGACGGGCAATAACATGGACATACTTTTTAGGATTTTGGAGTAGTAGAAAGACAACTAGACATTATCTCGTAGATTTTCAGAAAAATCCCTGGAGCCTCAGAGAAGGAGCAAGTGGTCTAGATTTATACTTCTCTGTACCACTAGAGGCCAGTAAATTACCTACTCTTCATCTCAAGGTCCTCAGGGAAGGATCCTGAACAGACAAACTTAAACCCAGCCATATTTTTATTTCATTCATTTATTGAACAGATGTTGTGAGCACCTTGTCATTCAGGGCCTCTGGGGACCAGGTCAGGATAGAGGCTGAAGTACAAGATAATTTACAGGGGAAAAAAATGACTGAAGAGAATGAAGGGAAGGAGGAGGTGGGAAGGGTCCAGGTTGAGCATCTATGAAAGCTGAGGATATACAGGCATCGTCTA
This sequence comes from Mastomys coucha, assembly GCF_008632895.1. Classification (NCBI taxonomy): domain Eukaryota; kingdom Metazoa; phylum Chordata; class Mammalia; order Rodentia; family Muridae; genus Mastomys; species Mastomys coucha. The sequence goes on along the minus strand of NW_022196905.1, from coordinate 43,786,880 downwards.
GGAGAGGCTTTTATCATCCCTGCAGCTATGAGCTAGTCTGGAATGGCCCAGCAGGAAGTGACACTGTGGATGCTGGCCAACGGGCAGCCTGTGGTGGTCAGACAGGTGGAATCTATACTGTGGTTCCCAGCCCACTGACTGGGCATGCACTGTTTACAGAGTAAGCACCTTCAGAAAACCGCAGATGGGGTTTTTCAGGCAGCTGCTGTCCTACTGTACGGTTTGGGGATAAGACACCTGAGAACCACATCAGTGGTTGCTGATGGCACATTCTCTACTGGCACTGTTAGATCTGCACTCCGCTAGTAAATATGATTGTCAGTCTGACTGAACTGCCTAAGTAGTCATGCAGATTTTTTACAGTTTTGGAGGACATGGTATATGGCCCTTGTCCTGAGGTTCTCGGGAAGGGTGAGGAAATGTACTTAAGGGGGAGAGGCTGCTCAGCATGGTTCTCAGAAGTTCTCCAGCATGCTTGTCTTTCTGTCTGAGATTTATCAGCAGGAATCAAGCAAGAAAAGATATCTACACTTTATGGATCTTACATGTCTGCACTTTTTTAGTTGTGTGTTAAGTGAGTGGAGTAATGTCAGAACATTTTGAAACATATAAGCTAAAACTTACCATCTGGAATGATTTTCTGCAAAAGTGAATAAATGGATTCATCCAGTCAAGAGTGGAACCATTGATGATCAACGTGCTCAGTTGCATGTAATAGGCTCTAGACTACAACATTGAGAACTGTTCGCATATGGTTTCTTTAGCCAAAAAACAGAATCAAACAACAACAACAAAAGAGCCAAAGCACAGCATTCACTTAAAGGAGTTCCATTCCTGACTTTAGCTGAGGGCAGGTGGCCATTAAGGTTTAGGGTGTATTCCAAGAGAGGCTAATGATTCACCTGGCTCTAAACCTGGCCTGGTTTTCTTTCTTTACTCTGTAGAGAAGGTTGTAGGAAGGACGTATGTTATTCTTCACAGTAAACCTAATGTGTATCAATATGTACTGTAGCTTGCTTGTATTACAAGACTAAACTAGACTTCTCAACACATGGAAACTTACTATGTGAATATATGTCTTATCTTTTTTCTTTTCTTCTTCTTTTTTTCTTTTCTTTTCTTTTCTTTTCTTTTCTTTTTTTTTTTTTAATTTTGAGACCAGGTCTCTTGTAATCCCTGTTGTCTTAAAACTTGTTATATAGCTTCAGGTGACCATGCATGCTCCTCTTTCCTATACCTCCCCAGTGCTTGGATTACAGTCATGTACTACTATATCTAGTTAATGCGGTCTCAGGTTTTGAAGGATGATAGGCAAGCACTTTGTGGATGATAGGCAAGCACTCTATCAAGCAAACTGCACCCTAGATCCCATGCTTTGATCCATGTGACTATTTAAGGAAGTCTGTCTTCTTAAAACTGCAATACTTGATCATCTTAATATGCATTTGGTAGACAGGAAAAAAACATTATTGGGGCCCATAATATAGTTAGTAATTAGCTTTTACTAGTTGTATGATGAAAATTTTGCTATATCCAAAGTATGTGAGATGTAGCATGTACTATATTTTACCTAAGTGTATGTATGTTGGGTGGTTTTTCAAAAATACAAAGTGTTTTCTTTGATATTATTTCCTGCCAAAGGGGTTGTGCTCACTCATGATAAAAACATGAGTGGTTGTTTCCCCCAGAATAGATAATATTTTCCCACTGTTGTAAGTGCCTCACAGTGTCTTGATGAAGCCTATATACTCTTCTGATTGGGGAGGCACAGTCATCTATAAACTCATGATCCTTTGTTTCTCTTCTTATTTATTTTTAAGGAGGCATGGGTCTCGCTTTGTCCTTGAGCTCCTGCCCTCAAATGATCAATTATCGTGTTTTAGCTGCCCTCATTACTGAGGCTACAGGCCCTTTTACAATTTGTTCGGGCTTGTTTTTATGTGCATTGAGCGATCACTTCATTCTTTGATAGTTTTTCTGTTGTAGTCTGATTTCAGCTTCCTGTGGCCCTCTCTACATTTTCTGCATATGTCCACCCTTTCCCTGGCCCTAAGTGAGAGGCCCCTTCTTAGGTACTGGGTAGATGTTTCCCATCCCATTCCACCTGTTCCAGTTTCACACATATCTAGCACTGTGGGAAACACTGTTGGCAAACATCAACTTGAGGAAAGGGGCTCACTGCAGTGTACCCTCCAGGTTACCATCCAACATCACAGAGACGTCAAAGCAGGAAACTATAGCTAGCTGCGGCTATCTATAGTTTGATTTATCCACTCTCACCCAGGTCGGGATACACAGCCTAGGGAATGGTATAGTTCACAGTGGACTGGGTCTTTTCAAATTAATCAACGTACGACAACCCCCTACAGACATCTCCATATTCCAGCCTAATGTAGAAGATCCCTCTGGTGGTGTGAAAGAAAATGGCAGCCACCCATCCCATAGACTCCTAGGAAGTGGCACTCAGGAGGTGTGGCCTTGTTGGAGTAGGTGTGGTGTTGTTGGAGGCAGTGTGTTAGTTCACTTCTGCTGTCTGCCTATCCAGATGTAGAACTCTAAGCTTCTTCTGCAGCCTCATCTCTTTTTGCATGCTGCCATGCTTCCTGCCGTGACAATAAAGAACTGAACCTTTGAAACTGAAAGCCAGCTTCAATGAAATGCTTTCCTTTATAAGAGTTGTCATGGTCACAGTGTCTCTTCATAGCAATAGAAACCCTAGCTAAGGCAACTCCCGTTGAGGCTGCCCAGGTGGTCGTAGGTAAAGTTGACCTTAAACTAAGCAGCACAACTGCCACTCGGTCTGCTTCCCTGACCGAATATTGCTTGCCTGGAGTTTTTTGTTTCCAACCGTCAACATCCCAAATTACATTCCTGAAGTTGAGCTGTGTAGTTAGTGCTCTTAAAAGTATATTTTCAACTTCCTTTCAAAAAGGAAGTCTTTTAGTGACTCCTGACATCCAGGGAGTGGTTTCGACAGCTCTCAGGGTTCTGATACATTTTGGGTCTAATAACAGCAAGCAGCTGAGGACTTCTAATCTATATCGTTCCATTTGCTTATGATTTTCTCAAAATCCATCTGCATTTAAGTCTTGTTCTTTTTTCATCCTCGTGGAGATGACACCGCACACTAACTTGGTCCTGTGTGAAATGATAGTGGGTGTCAGACTCTTCCACACAGTTTCTGAATCAAAGAGCTGGGAGCCTGAATAGCATTCAGCTCGTTATCTTGTTCACATCATTAGTACAGAACAGAAATGGGTCTATATAAGCTCTATAACTCTGCCTGAGTTTGAAATTTCAAAGGTGTCAGCAAAAATATTGATTATGAATGGGTTTTAGGTTCATCGTGATATATGATATTAAGCACCTGCTGGTTCCACAGCCCCCCATTTCAAAATTGAGTATAAAAGCTGTCTACAGCGTAGATTTATTCCTTCTGACTCTGTTTTCCTGCACAAAATCCTTAAACACATCCAGTAATGTGTAGATGGAATATATTAACTTGAGGTTGTAAACTATATTTTAAGGTTACAGTTATAACTTTTTAAGTGTGATGAAATGTCTTCCTTTTTACTTTCCTCAATAAAACCTATCATTTATTGCAGTAAAGCCTTTATGACTGAGGAAATGACAGTCCCATTGCTAAAGCTATACCAAATCACAGGCAGAGCCATTCCGTCAGTGCCCACCAGTCCTGTGCAAGTTTCTTCCATATCTGAGTTCCATTCTTCACTCAGAAATGGCATCTTAAGTCACTGAGCTGGCTAGGGTGTATATTTTCACGAAGATTTCTGTGTTAGTACTTACATATTCTTAGCCATTGTCAAACGTAGCAGCTTTGCCTATTAGAACACGAATCAGTGTAGAAAATTAAGAGAATCCAGGAGTAATCTTGGTAATCGTTCTGATGTAATATCCTCCTTTTTAGTCTTAAGGATGCTGAAGGCCACTTAAAAAGTGAAGTGACTGACACAGCCACTTTGTAGAGTCTCTGTTAATACCAGGGCTCCAGACATGACTGTTCTCTCTACTTCTTAAGGTGACAACATCGGTTGCTCTGTGAGCATTGTGTGATCAAAAACAAACAAAATAAGTAAATAAACACATGTGCTCTGGAACCTCAAATCACTGTGAATTTCTTTTAGCTTTTACCTCTGGGAATTATACACATACTCAAAATTAACTCAAAGCAAAACTTCTTAAGATTCATATGTTTACTACCGGGGTTGGGGTACTCCCTGAAAATAAGATATTTCAAAACTTACAACATGAATTTTAAACAGTCAAAGGGAAGTGAATGTCAGCCTCACTACCACCGTAACACTGAAAGCCTTCTGGGTCTCTTGCTTCTGTTGTTTATTTGTTGTTACATATAGATTCTTTTCTTTCTGTGGTATTATTATTATTTTTTTGTTTGCTCTTTAATTGATGTGATGATATCCTTTCCCCTAGGTAGCCGTTTTACTGGACGGTATAAATCTGCCTTGGATTATATTTGTCCTCTGACCTTGGCCTTTTTTTAGTATCCTCGAGCATTTGTCTGTTGTGTATCATGTTGAAATCATGGTGTCAGGGTCAGGATGCACTTGGTATTATGCCATATTTGGTGACTATGAGCGCAGGCTCTGCCTGCTCAGGCTAATGAGGGCTGAGACTCTTGTTCTACTGCCTGGCTGCTGGAGAAGCCTGCGGGCACACATGCTGGCAGCCGTGTGCATGTCTCAGTTTCTCCTGGCCTGAACCAACTACTTTCCTTTCTTTTAAAGATCATTGTCATTTTCAATGAAGAAAACTCTGCTGTATTTTAGTAAAAATGCTTTTGTACCTTGTTTTTTCTCATTTGTACTCTTTTTTGGCATTGCCTTTGCTTCAGTGATATGAAGCAGGATAGAACCCTATCTAATGAGATATTTTGGTTGCAAGGTATACATTGGCTGCACAGACGGTGAATTGAGGGAGGACATATAATACATCAGAATCAGGAAAACAAATCCTGTATCTTAATGGCTGCTCACTGTGTGTGCCATGCCTTTTAAATTTTCCTGTTAGTGTTTATGAGGCGGTTCTTATTCTTCACATCTTATGAGTCAGGGAAATCTTATAGAGAGCTGGCGAGACTTGCTGGAGAACAAGAGAACTTAAAAGTGGTAGTGCTGGGGCCCGAGAGTGGGGGCAAGCTTGACTCAGAGCTCTCAGGCACATCACAGTAGCTACTCTGCTATATTTATCACAGGGCAGGGATCCCATTGCTCTCCCTCCGCCCTGCACTCCCTGTGTTCTTTCTTTTACAAATCTGACTTACAGCAAAGAGAGCTCGATGACAGCTGGCTTTTCCTTTTCCTTGTTATGTTAGTGAAGAAGTTATAGTATACAGAGAGGCGCACCTACAGTCTTACTTTGCAGAGGTATGCTCTTAGTCTTTGTGTCTCCCGTGTAATGACTGTCCTACCTGTCCAGAAGCCTGCTCCTGAGCAGCAACATCATGTATGATACGGTTTTCTGTCCCAAATGACAGTTCTGTGGATCTTGACCAACCTGGTTGGATATTGAGAAATGTGGGCGGAGTAGACATTGGGTTCAAATCTGGCTGAGGGAGCTGCTCACTCTTGCAGAGGAGCTGAGTTCAGTTTCCAGCACCACTGTCAGGTGGCTTACAGTGCCTGTGACCTACAGCCCCATGATAGCTAACTCCCTCCCCTGGTCCCCGAGGGCACCTTCACATATGATGTGCATACCCACAAGCACACAAACATACGTATAAGTATGAATAAAGTCTTCCAAGTCTGGCTTCTGTTTGCCAATGTCGTCTGGCTGCTCTCTGAGTTTTTGTCTCTGATTTCTTGTTTCTTGTTTTTCCTTCTCTTCATGTTCCCACCTTCTTGAAGCAGGTTGTTTTCACCTTGTTGACAGTACGGTGCTTCACACTGTAGAAGATTCTAGACTATAGAAAGGAAGGAATAGAAAATATATGCAGTGTTTTGTTGTAGGGAGTCCTGTCAGGGGCACCCCTCCTGGTTTTGGTTTGGGTTTTAATGAGCACTTTTCTCAAATGTGAGGTAAGCAGTGATGCTAGGGCGACCCTGTCTGTCAGTGCTGGCTAAGGCAGAACATGCCCCCACCCATGCACAAAGCTAGTGCATTTGCATATTGTTAAATTGCAGGGGCATCCCAGCAGTACCTACACAGTATCTACAATAGATTTCTTTGTTAGGTTGGTATTTTTTGGGTCACATGTCGTGTTTTCTATTAAGTTTCTAGTTGTAACATGGGTATTTAAGTTCCTGAGCTGACTGAGTGGATCAGTATATGGTGACCAGCTTTACTCTGCATAGCTGAACCTATAGCTATTGTCAGTTCATTTTTCTCCTTTTTAATGTTTTTATCTTAAATATGACAAGAATGATTTAAGATGGTACAAAATATGGAAGCTATTTTGGTAAAGAAACTGCATTATGATGAAGTGCTTAAAACTCTGGTTAATGATTTCTGAGAATTCCCTCTCTGTTTGAACAACATAGTTTCTTTGATATTGATGGTATGTGCTAGACAAGTTATATTTTTTTTTCTTGCCATTTTTAGGATTTTGAGCAACAACAAGATATCTGAGCTGAAGAATGGTTCATTTTCTGGGTTAAGTCTCCTCGAAAGACTGTGAGTATTCTCTCATGGTCATTTCTCCTGATTTAGATAATATGTTTGCATTGTAAACCTGCCAATGGAACTGCCAACAATTTTAATTAAAATTAGTTTTTGCTAACATTTTATTATGCAAAAGTTCAGGAAGTGATGTTTAAGAGAGAAGCAATTATGGATTCAGAGTTCAGTACACTTCCCGGGAAGAGGCAGCTACTAATCCCAGTTCATGTAGGTTTCACATTTGGTCACATTGTCTGTGCTCTGCCATGAAGTGATCAAGTGATCCCGACAGTAATAAGCCAGTCCTTACTCATGTATTGCATATGTCAGAACAATGATAACGAAGGCATCTATTCAGCTTGCTTCTAGTAAAGCTGCTTACTAATCAAGCTGTGGACTCAGCTGACCACTCACTGGCTTAACACAGATGTTTTGAAACTGTTTCCTAAAATGATATGTGTCCTATCATAAAATAGAAGACAAATATATCAAGGAGTACTGTTTAGGTACTGGCGTTTTCTTCAGTATCTTGGAAGATAATAACATTTTTTACTTAGAAGTTTTCCCATGAGCTGATATGTTACAGACAGTCGTTTTGGGTGGATTTTAGGGAATGGATATGCTGTTTACATGGGTTCTGAATCATGTTAAAATGATCATGTAAGTGTACATTTACAATAAAACTGGAAAGTACTTTAGGGAGCCACATCATAGGTGAACATTTCTGTGAAGTTATAGTCTAACCTAGTTTTTGATTCTCTGCTCTTCTCATAATTCTTACTTTTGTGCACCCAGCTTTCTCCTTACCATTCATTCAGGCCTTCTGCACTCAACCTTCCCCTAGCACTTGATCGCTTAGGTTACTGAAGTGCTGCTTAGTCATATCCCACCTAGAGCTCTGTGTCCTTTTCTGCATGGCCCTGATCTTCTCACTTTACTACATGACTAAGTTATGTGTGTATATATTACTGATATCCAGACAATTTTATAATAGTACATTTACATACTTTATGCATACATGTACACAGCATGTCAACATGCAGAAAGATTACATACAAACATGTATAGGTGCATAAAAGCTTTCTTGGCACTTCAGGACTTAGCATGCCATATTGTGTGTTTGTTTGTATTGACTTATTCCTGTCATGATCCTCCCAGTCCACGAGTCTAGAGGATGTTACCTACATCCTCACCTCCAGGCCCTACTGTGCTGAGACTAATCCTTTGTACACACTCTGTGGTTGCTTCAGGAATAGATATTTGGATCAGTTTGGTTGAGTGGAGGTGTGCCTGAGGCTTGAGGGAATGAATTTCCTCCATGTCAGGAGAAAAGAAGGAGCCCGTCCTGCTGGGAGCAGTTCACCAGAGAGGGGTGAGAAGTGACTCTAAGCAGAGGGAGACACTGCTGGACTCACACACTGAGCATTAGTATGGAGAAGGCAACATCTTCCCATCAGGCATTCTTCCTGCAAACCAGTGTTGTCAGCAGATATCCCTGCATGCAGCGCTGGGCATTTAGTATATGCCAAGGTGGCAGTTGAGGGGATTCCCATGGTCAGAGGAAGGGTACAGGCACTTGGGGTTTATCAGTGGTGTTGGGTAGAGACACTCACTCTGCTTGGCTTCATGTGGTTACTCACGTACACCATAACCACTGTGGCTAGCATGGCCAATGCTCAGTGTTGCACTAGGAATTATGCCTTTCTTCCACATAGTTTTTAACTTGCTTTGTCTTTGGCCATATTTTCTGCCTTTTGTTGATAATAAATCTCTATACATAGTTGAAATAAATTAAGTTGCCATTGTGGGTATATTAAGATACATTAAAGGTTTTTTTAGCCTTTTTAATACCTGAATTCCAAAATACCACCAGACTTTTATGAGAGAAAAAAAATATGCTCATACACAAGACCCAGTTTAGAGTTTCCTGCTGACTAGTGTGGTTCATCCCAATTGTTAACTCAGTCTCATGTGTTATGCTGGAGTCACTTGAGTAACTAACTAAACGTCTAGTTTGAGCTTATGACTGAATGTCTTTAGCTCCTAAAAGATGAAGGGTTTTGGAGAAAGAGTTCTTAGTTTCTAAGGAGATATGAGAGCACAGTGTCTGTTCTTTTGTTCTTTCTTTCATGGTTGTTCGTAGAGGGATTTAGGCACCTGGGATACCACCTTATGAATAAGGATTATGCCCTTCCATTTCAGAGAACAGTGGCTCTGAGAGGTGTGTGGAGCCAGCCACATCTGCTCTACCTCTCTATGTCTTTTAATGTAAGATGATAGTTTTATTATTACTATTACATTGTTACCGCATTTGTTGTTATTTGAGACATGGATTCATTATGTAGTCCTGGCCTTGAACTTTCAAAGAGTGTCCTGGCTCCTGAGTGCTGGGATAACAGTTGTGGGCTGCCACACCCAGCTGAGGCAAGGTTGGGATGTTTGTATTAAAAGGTATCTCATCCCATAGATCACGTACTCTTTCCTAAAGAAGTCAGTGCTTTACTGAGCATCTTGATAATTTTTCTGTTGTCAAAATAAGACACTGTGTGACCAAAGCAATTTTCAGAAGAGTTTATTTAGGTTTCGGGTTGCATAAGGATAGAGTCTGTTGTGACTGAGAAGACTGACAGCAAGAGGCTGGGTTAGTTACTGAAGCAGGAAACCTAAGTGTGAAGCAGCAAGAGCAGCCTGGGTAGGTGGGACCTTTTCTCTCAGCACACTCCTTTGGTGCCGTGCTTCCTCAGCAGGGCCACACGCCACCTAGACTTCCCCCAAAGAGTACCACCACCTGGGAACCAAGTGTTCACATGCCTGGGACTGTGGAGGATATTTTTTTTTATTAGGTATTTCCTTTATTTACATGTAAATTTCTCTTTTCCCAGTTTCCCCTCCAAAAAACAAAGAAACAAACAAAAACGATAAAAACAAACCCCTGTTGCCTCCCCCCTCCCCATGCCTGCCACCCCACCCTCTCCCACTTATTGGCTCTGGCATTCTCCTACACTGGGGCACAGAACTTTCACAGGGCCGAGGTCCTTTCCTCCTATTGATGATCGAATTTGCAATCCTCTACTATACACATGCTGCCAGAATAATCAGACCCCTCCATGAGCAATCCATGGTTGGTGGTTTAGTCCCTGGGAGCTCTGAGGGTACTAGTTAGTTCATATTGTTGTTCATCCTAAGGGGCTGCAAACCCCTCAGCTCCATAGGTCCTTTCTCTAACTCCTTCATTGAGGACCCTGTACTCAGTTCAATGGATGGCTGTGAGCCTCTACATCTGTATTAGTCAGGTACTGTCAGAGCCTCTCAGGAGATAGCTATATTTAGGCTGGCTTGCCCTTCCTTCAGTCTCTGCTCCATAGTTAATCTCTGCAACTCCTTCCATGGGTATTTGGTTCCCCCTTTTAAGAAGGAGTGAAGTGTCCACCTTTTGGTCTTCCTTCTTCTTGAGTTTCTTGTGGTTTATGGGTTGTTCTTCCTGTATTCCAAACTTCTGGGCTAATAACCACTTATCAGAGAGTGCATACCATATTTGTTCTTTTGTGATTGGGTTACCTCACTCAGGATGATATTCTCCAACCATTTACCTAAGAATTTCATAAATTTATTTTTAATAGCTGAGTAGTACTCCATTGTGTAGATGTACCACAATTTCTGTATCCAATCCTCTGTTGAGGGACATCTGGGTTGTTTCCAGGTTCTGGCTTATATTTCTAATCTGGCCACCACAAGGACTTTTCTGTTGCTGCCTAGAAGGTTGTGGAGAGATTTATGTTGGCTTCCTGTTCACCAAGGCAGAATCCAGGATAGGCTGGGAGGCTGAAGCAGCTGTTATCTCCTCACACAGTGATGACATAGTACCATGGTGGTGATAGACAGGAAGTGGAGTGTTTCACCTGAAGCTGGCTGGCTATAACTCTGAAAGGCTAGCCCCCACACCCCCAATCACACATCTCAAATAGCCATGCCTCCCACCTTAGAGCTTTCTCATCCTCCCAAAACAGAACCACTAGCTGGGTACCAGTGTTGCCACACCTAAGCCTGAGGGATGGCATTCTGCAGTGAGACCAGGCACTTAAAACAGGCTTTCAGTTTGTAAAAGCAGGTCTTGGGCTTCCTTTCAGGTAGATTTTTACAACCTAATGCATTCTGATTTAGCAGTACATTCTAAAGTTATACTGCTGTATACTAGACACACTTTGCATTGTTGGGGAGAGAAATATTAAATGCGAGAGTCTGAATATAAATATTTTTTGGCAGTGTCTGATTAATATGGCTATTATTAATATTATATAATATGTCAAGAATTCTTTATTATTAAAGAAAAACTGTATCTTTAAATCATATTACACTGCTCAGTTATTCATGAGAGGTATTTTGTGGAATCACACACAGTTTATCACTGACCACAGATTTATGAACTGGTTTAGTGAAATCAGTTTCTCTTGTTGAAGCTGTTTGGAATCTGAGAAGGGAAACTTATGCTTTAGAAAATAGGCCTGACATTATATATTTCTATTTGGGAGACTTTTTTTTTTTTTTTTAGTTTATTGAAAATAAACGAAAAATAGGGATTGTTAACACTCAAATGCTTACCTCTTTGAGGTGGACAGTGGTGCTCATCGGGAGAGTGGAGAGATAGGATATAGAAAAGTTAAGGCTGCTGACATACATAGCTTTTATTAAGATCTTACAAACTTAAGCAAGTTAGAACAAAGAGAAAGTCATATTATCAAAGCTTGCATATGACTGAAAAAAGACCATGTTATCTCCCAAATCAGCAGTTTACTTTACTCCCATTCAACAATTGAATAATGGTTATCAGTTTAGTACCTCTTCTCATTGGTATATGCTGTTACATCATGTACACATTTGAAGAGTCACTTGGAAGTCTGTGACAGACAGCAAGACACTATCGTCTCTGAGAAGTGTTAATAACATTGGGTGAGATCCACGTTCTTTACATTGTATGGCTTGGTGAGTAGCAGGGTGATTTTTGTGGCTTTCTGTAATTGACTAATACTTGTATAGGTAGGTAGAGGTTGTTAATGTAACTGTCTCTCAGCTTTGCTTTATTGTTTTATATATTCATCTGTCTAAGCTGTCACCCTCTGTAGATTATCTTATTTCCCCAAGGCACAGTAGAATATGCTCTTGCAGGTCTTGATGTTGGGGATAGAAACCAGAGCTTCTATTGTGCCAGAGAGGCCAGTGACTATATGACTGGCATGGAAATGGTCCTTTCTAGACTCACTGCAAAATATGGCCACAGTAGATAAAAGTGGGAAAGCTTGAGTGTGGGAGAGATAGGCAGGGTCAGGTCTCAGGGATCTTTGCCACTTGCTCTAAAGACTTTGCCTCCTTTTTTCCTTCTCAACTGATGGGAACTTTTGGAGGTTTTAACAGAAAGACGTGATCAAAATTCTGCTCAGGAAGATCAGTAGCAATGGAGAATAGCTGAGGAGATAGGATACATGTGAAAATTGTGTTAAAATCTCCCCTCAGATAATGCCATGGGGGTTGAACAGGACCCGTGTGACTCGAGACATTATTATCGTATACAATAATTTATTTTTCAACTTCATTTTCAAACATCCAGTGAGGTTGAAAGAATATTACCTCCAGCACCTTGATTTAATGATGACCAACTTCATGGCGTGTTTGGTTATCAATTTTTCAATTGCTCTAGGTATAAATTTATTTAGTTTCTTTAATGAATTCCTACTGCATGAAAAATGTGCTTAAATCCTGACATCAAGAACTTGACCCCATTTCCTTTGTTTTTGTGCATGAGGGTTTATAAGGAGGAAAGACTGATTTTTGCCCCATTTCAGTCCAAATAGAAGTTGGATGGGTGTGCAAAAGTAGCTCACATCATGGCGGATAGGAAGCAGAGAAAGGAAGGGTTAGTGGCTAGCTATTTACCTTCAAAGTCCCACCCTTAGCAAGCCCCTTCCACCAGGGAGGCTTCAGTCCCCAGAGGTTTTACAGTCCGTAAAACGTAGCACCGCCAATTAGAGAGCGTGTTTAGTACATGAGCCCATGGAGGACATTTCATTTCCAAACCATAACACTCAAGGTAGTGTACCAGAGCTCAGTGGAGGCCAAGACACAGACAGGATATATAAAAGTGATATTGGAATGGCCTGGAGGATTTCTAGTCCATCTTGTCAGCTTTAGTGGACAGAGTGGGAAGTGACACGTTAGGAATGTTGGCTTACAGTAAGAGAATGACTTCTGCCACAGATGAACAGACACCAGCTTCACCAGAATGTGTATGTGAATTTTCTCAGGCGACCTTTCCAGAAAGCAGCCTCTGTGTTATATTTTTGCTGCTTTGGTAATTAGAATATGCTTTTAATAGAAAATGAAAAAGATAGAAAAGCACGTGTGAGTCCAACTGCACACAGTTGTCTTTAGCTAGGAGGGCAATAATGTGGAGTGTACCTGTTAGATAAGATGGAAGAAAACTCAGGGTCTTTGCTCAACTTCATAAAACTTGTTCTTTGGAGTCTTTTCTTGAGCATAAGTAGATAGGGAATCTGATGAACTCTGAGCTGCAGTGGGTTTGAGAAGGCTACCTGGAGAATGTGTCTAAGTCTTAGAGACTTCATGAGCATGGGTTTGACTGTCCTTGGTAGAACCAACCATAGTTTTTAGATACCCATGATGCAGACCACCTCCATGTTATAAGAACAGGTATTGTTAAAGTCCAGGATCTAGGATGACCTCTAGAATCCCAGATGAAATAAGTGGAAGAGTCTCTGGAATTCAGAGTTACCTACCGTTCTAGCTTGGTGAGCATTCCTCTCCCAATTTATGTTGTTTGGCTGTATATGCCACCAACCCATATGTGAAGAGAAGTGGCACAGGAGACTTGAGTAGCTGTGTACGTCAAGGTTGCCACCATTAGAGATAGACTTGGGGACAAGAGAAGCTTAAGGACTTTGTGTTTGTTTGTAGGCATCCAGCAGACAGAGGACCAGAGGACACTGACTCAGGGGACAAGACTTGGAAGTTGGTCCTGGCACGCAGGCTTACTTAGGGCATCTGGGCAGGTCACCTACTGGAAGGAATGTGCTACTGTGTGATTGATGGAAATGCTAGCCTTTGCAGAGGTCTAACTTATACTTGAATGGATTGTCTTCAGAGGCCTGGCCCTCTCATGGGTAGCTGGGGTCAGGAGACATGACTGTGATACTCTCTGATGCCTTGCTGTGCTCTAATACTGGCATAGAAATGTCCAGCTGCTTGAGAATGAAAGGAGATACAGGCTTCCTGGTTTTCTGCTTTTGGGCTATATATTGTAATGTATAATGTGTTTATAACCCCACTTTATGGAGAACATCACTATAGAAATCCTAGGAAGGGAAATATATTAAAAAAAAATCACATATTTTAAAGATATTTTTTGCAAGAATTCAATTTAATGATGTTTGTGATAGGCAAACCACTGATGTGATATATATTATATGTGTGAGATATATACACACACATATAAAAGTATAGCATGCTAAGGAGGAAATTATAGACATAATGGCTGTGAGGTCCTGGAAAGCTGGCTTAGTGGTTAAAGTGCTAGCTTTGCAAGAGTGAGGACCAGAGTTTGTATCGCCTAGAATATAATCTATATAAATGCCTGGTAGGCGTGGCGACCTGCCTGTGATTCCAGTCTAGGGAGGATGAGACAGGAGACCTCCAGAGCAATCTGACTAGCAAGACCATCATCAAGCTCTGGGTTTGATTGAGAGACCTTCCTTCCTGAGTAAGGGGAAAGTGTTATTGAGCATGCTTCCTGACACCAACCTTGGGCTCACACATGAATGCACATATGCATTTGCACATGTAGCCACATGCACTCTTCCTGTATGCATACATGCTTACAAATAATGCATACCACACATACATAAAAATGGCAACAGGAATGAAAACAAGAGAAATAATACATCTGTTTTAAAGTGGCTGTATTTTCAGGATGATTAAGGACCCTGTAACCCTTTATGTCATCTGCTTTTGTTGCTGAAACAAAAAAGCTTTGAGGTCAGATTTCTTAAGTTTGAATTCACAGTTTGTTACTCAGTGCCTGGAGATCTTGTAGTAATCTTTTTTTGCTTTGCTTTTTCTCCCATACTGGTGGTTCTGTCTGCTGCAGGTAAGTGTAGTATGCTGAAGTCTTTGATGACATGGTGACTGTCCGACTAACTCATACTCCTCCTTTCACAGGGACCTTCGGAACAACCTTATTAGTAGGATAGCCCCAGGTGCCTTTTGGGGACTGTCTTCGCTGAAGAGATTGTGAGTTTTGAATTGCTTACTTGTGAGTCTGAACTTTTCCTTCTATAGTTAGCAGTGAACTCCAGGTTGACAAGAGAGGCTCATCTGGGCAGGTCCCTGCCAGAGCAGAGAGGAGTTAAGTGTTCTATCCATGCTTTAGGTGTACCTCTTGTACTAATAAACTCATTAGCATGGCAGCTCTGTAGCCATAACTCCTGTAGAGACAATCCTCAAGCTCTGACTCCAGTCAAACTCTTCTTCTTTTGAGTGATAGAAGTTCAGGCTCTCTATTAATGATGTAGCGGCTTGCCATTTCCTTGTGTACTTTTACTTCAAAGCCTAAAGAGTTGGTTTTATTACTCTGAAAGCTAACATCTTGCTACAGTTTTTCACATTTGGAAAATTGAGGAATAAAGCCGCATAGACCATGCCACACAATGTTCTTTGTAAAGACATTTGCTGAGCTCTGGCCACTTACACATTCCCACTACTGTGGAAGAACTCAGGCTCTTGATGCATGCACAAAGCTGTAGATGGGGAGAATTGACCTCCCAAGTTCCTGTTCTGGACTTGTATGAAAAAAGACAGACTAGAGAGAGAAAATTTGGTTTTTTAACACACATGTGCTATACAATGTGGGCAGAGTCAGGAATGAATGGCTGTCAGACAAGGACTTAGGACTCTGGCTTACTGAGCCTCTTTAAGAGGGGATGAAAATACTTTTAGAGAGAGGTAGCAGGATAAAAGAAAAAGACTCATAGTAAGGTAAATGAAGAATTAATGCTAAAGTGCTACCCTGCCTGAAGTTCAGGAGCTGGGCCAAGTTCTCATCATCCCTCCCAGTCACTGATGCTTACATTCCATGTTTTTCCTTGCGACATCTTCCTTCTATCATCACACGCTATCTCTTCCCTGTATGGGTAACAACTGTCTTCACAGCGGCTTGGGTAGCAGAAAGGTTAATATTTATAACACCTCCATGCCGAGATACAGGCCAAAAGAGCTTAACTGTCAGTTAAAGACAGTTTCCTGGCAGTGTTTTGAAGGTGCTTCAGAAAACCTTAGACTCTTGCTTAGTTCCTTATCCTAAATAATGTCTCAAGTACCGCCGTCTAAAAGTTTAATAATCCTGTTCAGTAGCATTTAACTTAATTACTGGTAATTGTGCTAGGCTTTGCCATAGCTTGTTTGCATTGCATCGCACACTAAGTGCTCTTCTGGTGTTCCTGCCTTGTAAGGTAATTGCCATTTACAGTGTTCTTCCTGCCAGAAAACACATTCTTAATTCCAAACAGCTGACTTGTAATTGAGCTTATGGCATACAGCTTGCAAGCTGAAGGATTCCTATGTGGAGACTCAGTGGGATGTAAAGATAGCCATTTAGTCAGTGGTTGCTAGCTTTTATAGACCCAGGCTCACTTTCTTGCAAGGCTTTAAGTCATTCATTTCAATGGCCACACAAAGTGTTTTGTCAGTGTCCGTGGTTTTGTCTGTACTCATAGATAATTAGAGTCAGGAAGATTAAGTAGCTTTTGAAAGATTAACTACCAGGAGTAGTTGAAACTCAAACCCATTCACTTTCTTCTTTGCTTTATCAACGAATTTAAGCTGATTCTCAATCCAAATGAAACTCATTATCAATACCTAAGTTCCATTTAAGTAGGCATAGCTGTAATGAAATTGTTTCCCAAAGAGTCAATGGTAATTACATCACTGAAAGCTCAGAAGTGAGCTGAGATAATGAATAGGACTAAGGCACTCCTGTTCAGGCAACAGCCCACAAGATGATACCTCATTTTCTTAAATAGTAAAATCTAGAAATAAAAGAAAAATCCACTTAAAAAATCCAACACAATTAAGTGCTTGGCTTTCATATTCTAAGGAGCTCGAGCAATACGAGCATAAGTGCAAGCTTTGTGTGGCTTAAGGTTACTTTAGCCATACCAGGGAAACCAGAGCTAAAGCATCCTGCTCTGCCCAGATAACTCAGGCTGGCTTTTGAAATATGTAAGGGAAAAGCTCACTGAGGAGATACCCAGGTCAAATGCTCTGTTCTTGGAATTTATAGTCAAAAGCATGCATTTTCTGCTGTGACCAAGTGCACAGTTTGGAATTTAGAGACTTTTGTTTGGAAATAGGCACTTTAAGTACCCTCTTCCTTTTTATAGTGTTTAACAAAGGAAATAAATACTTTTCAGATTTTTAATTTATATAAATTTCTGATTTCTCTATTAACCAAGTGAAAATTGAATTACTCAAAATGTAGCAACTGATAAAAAGAATGATTCATAGTAGGTGTCCATAGTCCTCCCCCACCACCCCCACAGAGTTAGTCAAGTTCACTGATGAACAAAGATGCAAGGCATGACATTCCAGATAGATGTTTGATGTTGCCTTCCTACTCACAGTTCTCTCAGTTAAATATAAACTTCACTGCATCCCTTGCTCCAGGTGTGAAATAAAATATGACAGGAAAGATGCAACAATGTATCAGCTAGAATTTCAGCATGGGGCAGATAGGAGGGCTCCACAGGCAGAAGCAGTTCTGTCCTGAGCCAGTGTTCAGTCCATGGAACACCGTGGAAGAAGAGAAGTTTGAAAGTTTGTCTGCCAACCTCCATGTGCATACTGTGAAACTTACGTTTCCTTGTGCTCATGCATGCTCTCCCTAATATCAAATAGTAATAATGATTAATAATTATGCATAAATAAAAGTAGGGCACTTTATAGCTTAATGAGAGAAAAATATTTAGAAGGTAATGCATGCTAGGAATTGTTAAACCTTAGGGTTGACTGACAGAATAATTGGACCGTTATCTAGATGTTGTTGAAGATCATCTGGCTTAAGAGTAAATGACAGATTTGTAAGGTAAAAGCTAATTAGTGCCCCCCACCCCCTTCATAATAGTCAGAACATCTGAGTAGCTAAAGGATGGAGTTACAGAAGTCATGTTGTTAATCCGATTGGATTACTGGGCTAAGTTCTTCAGCCTCCTGCCTCAGTTGACTTGCAGGGCATCTCAGGAATTCTGGCACATAGTAAGATAGAGTGAGTCTCGTTTTACTACTCTAGTTTTATTTTGAATAATTTTGTAGAGTCAGTGGCTGGAATATAATTAAATAGCATCTTGTCTCTGTGTGCCAGAAAGAAGATAAACCAGGATCCGTTTGCTGGAATGTCCTTTGTATCTCACGTGAGGGAGGATGCAGAAAAGAAGGGTCTTATTGTTCTTGACTACTGAGTCTATCGGGCCTGTAATAATTAAGAGAACTAATTAAAGACACACCCTTCCCCCTTCCCTTAGGGACCTGACAAACAACCGAATAGGTTGTCTGAATGCAGACGTATTTCGAGGACTCACCAATCTGGTTCGGCTGTAAGTACCATTTCTATCCTATTAAAGTGTAAGATGTTTGAACCAGTAGGTACTCAAGAGGTTCTGAACATCAGTAGCATATTTAATATTCAAGTAGTAACTGTAGGCTTTGCAGAAGCTGCAGGGACAGGAAGTTTACAACTGGGTCAGGAGATGTAGTATCCTCAGAATAGAAGATGGGTTAAGATTCCCATACTAAAGGAGTATTTCAGACTTGAAGTGATCTCATGTGCATAAGGAGAAGCTTTGCAGCTGAGACCCATATGTAAATTCATTTCTCTTTCATAATCACTCCACACTCAGAGCCTGGAGATGATCTCACATAATATTTCAAACACTCTGTTGCATGAAACACAAGTTTCATGGTATAAAATTTTCCATACTGCTGTCACAGAGTTCAAATAGTTTGAAGCATTTTAGATTTCAGATTTTCAGATTTGGGACTTCTAATACACTATTTCAGCATGACCATCCTTCGATCTCACTGGAGGTCATTGTGTACTGATTTCGAGTGTTGGTGCTTGTTTGGTAGCCGGACTCTCATCCCCAGTCTAAGAACCCATTGTTGCAGCTGTAACAGGAGCTGACTCCCTGCCTCAACCCTATTTTTCTCTACCCTCCCTCCACAGTTGGCACTGTCATATTGAAGGATTAAGCCCATACCTCGGAGGAGAGTTTGGCCTATTCACTACCCCCAAGTCTCTGTCCTGTGTCTTCCTGTGTCCTCTTCTACCCCTACCTCCCCTTTTTGAAAATCCAAATTTATTTGTCTATGGTGCACAGAATAGATACTGTGGTGTTTAAATGGTGCTGTCACTTTTACCCAGAGACTTCCATACACTTTAGTGTTGGAAACCCCAGAGGGTGTGCTGTCTGTTCTGAACACTCACCACCATAATATATTATAACCTATCTTCTATATTTCTATAATGATAAAATGATACTTAGTGTTGAAGATTTCAGCACTGTAAGTTAATACACTTTTTACTTTTAGCCTTATCCTTAACTTGTCAAAAGTTTAAGCAGGATACTCTTCTATGTATGGAATTCTTTCTCCTTCTCTGTATATGTACATGCATAGTCTCTCCCTATATATGTATATATACACATACATATATGTACATAACAAAGGTCAAAGAACCATAAAACGTGGGACACCTGTTTCGTATCCTGCCTGTGAGAAGCACTACCCCAAAGAAGTCACACTGTGCCTTCTTCCCTCCAGCTCCTGTGCATGTAGTGAGGTGTGGAAGAGGCTTTAGTCAAATCTTCTTGCTGTAGCACTTGACCCATTTCACACCATAATAGTAATACTCTTGAATTTAAGCATACAGCTTGCTGAAGGGTTCACACAGTCCAGCATTTGGATGGGAGAGGGGCAGGAGAGCTTACAGAGTTGCCTTGTATACCCGGAGCCCTCTTCGCCACAGGGCATATTACTTTGCTTACATTTTCTCTTAGTCATGAAGGCCATTCTTTCTTTAGCTATTTATTGGTTCCTTTTCTGAATGATTCTGAAGTGGACATGTGATCAGGCCTTCTAGTGGGGAATCCATAAGGAATCTGTTAGATTTTGCTGATGAGGGCAGAGGAATCCTATCTCATATTAAGGTGCTTTAAGCTTTTGCCTAGTCCACTCTGTGAGGAGGAGGCTGCTGCCCGCTAGCCGCATGGAGGCACCTGCACATTCTGTCTTTTAAGAATTCAAACAGCTTTTATGAATTATTCTTCCATTACATTTTGTTCTGATCATAAGACATTTGAGATGATATCAAATAAATACAAGTGATGTGGAGCTGAGTATTTTAAGAAGTGAATTGTTTCTTCTTCCTCCCTAGAAACCTTTCAGGGAATCTGTTTACTTCACTGTCTCAAGGGACTTTTGATTATCTTGGATCGTTGCGGTCTTTGTAAGTAAGAATTCTTTTTTGTATTTAATTTATAGTCAGTTTTGAAAATTAAAAAACAAACAGTGGCTATGTAGCTTAAGGGGTTTTATGAGAAATGTCTTGCAGATTTGCCAAAGTTAGGCTTTTGCATGAGCTGTCTTCTGGCCTGAAGCCCATGAGGTAAATCTCAGGAGATATTTCAGATGAGATAGCCATCTCCTCTGAATGTGTCCTTTCCAGCTGTGGTCAGAAAGAAGAAATCTGGGGAGTTGGTCCTCAGGACTCCATTTTCAGATCCACAAGTTTTTATTGTTGTCTAATTAATGCCAAGGGTATAGCTCCTCAGTGGACGATCATCTTCACAGTTTTCTGTAATTCTGTATATTGTTTATTCCTCTCAAACAGAGGTTACAAAGGAGTCATGTTTGAAAATTAATTATATTTCCAGATAATCATTAGTCTATTTTAGCGTATAAATTACACTGATTTTTATTAGAATTACAGATTGTCTATCACATTTTCATTATGTATAGTTTATTGGGTTGAGTCATTTTCCAGGGAACTCTTTCTTTACCAGATGCCTTTGTTTAATAGATGCCCCCCCCCATAGTAGACCCTCTATTCCTTACTCTCATGGCCATTGCACATACCAGGTAAGTATTCTGCTACCAAGCCACACCCCAGGTTTTTCTTGACTTCAGATAAGATGTTGAAGGATAACCTTGCCTTTGAGCCTCAGTTGCAGGAATCTGGGAAGTAATTTCATCCAAGAAATGGTAGGCATTGCCAGTGCTGCTACTCATGAGTTAGAGATACACCAAAGCATTCTTAGAGTAATATTTTAAACTTTATTATTGCCTTGCTGCACTGTATCCTTCCTGTCACCCACTTTTTTGACTAAAACTATGAGCTGACCCCATGTGATAACCAACTGTGAATTAGAAGCATGCCCACCTGTGCACTTGGTTGACTTACCTTTAGGCTCCCGTGCCATAGTGATGAGTTAATACTGATGTGTTGTTCTACTCTTAGATATGCCGTGCTGGAATGGTAGCCTCCACAGTTAGTTGCATTAGCTAGATCTACCACACTGTGCATCATAGGGATAGTTATTGGTTAGTGAAAGGGCTGCTCACATTAACAGGCTGATAACCTAATCTTCCTTTCTTAAAAGAATACAAGGCCAACTGTTCTGTTAAATGCACATTCTTTGTTTTTGTTCATGGTAACTTTAAGGTATTCTTATTCTTGCCATACCCAGTGTATAGGAGAATAGTGTCATAAAATGGTCTCCACCTTTGTAAAGCTTATAGTCCAGCCAACTGTTGGACCACAGAGTAGGCCTGTATTCCTTTATGTTGCTATTTCATTGCCAAAATCAACAATAGAGGTGTCAGCATTTGATCCAACAACATGGCAGTGATGCTATAAAATTTGGGAAGGCTTCAACATCCCATATTATTATCATGTGCTCTACAGTAAAAAGTAAAGGCTTGCTAGGATGGGTTAGGACCCAGTCTTCCAAAACCCCAGGGTTCAGAGATTTGCATAGAAGAGAGGGATAAGAAAGATGTCTGAGAAACTGAGTGTTTCATTTTGTTATTTATGTCAGCTTTGATAAGAAGCAGTCCTAGGATCATGGGAGGTATTGGTGGGATCTGGCATTCTGAAAGACAGGATATCAGGAAAGGAGTAACCAGTTTACGACCCACACCTTGTGCTTTACAACAAAAAGGCCCACAGTTATAACGAAAAGGAACCAGTCCAGAGCCCCAGCTACATGATGCTTTCATGGTCACCCTAACCTGTGTGTTGCAGAGAATTTCAGACTGAGTACCTTCTGTGTGACTGTAACATTCTGTGGATGCACCGCTGGGTAAAGGAGAGAAACATCACTGTGCGGGACACCAGGTGTGTGTATCCTAAGTCACTGCAGGCCCAGCCAGTCACAGGGGTGAAGCAGGAGCTCTTGACTTGTGGTAAGCAAGAAACTGAACTGAGGAGTGTCTATCTTGTTTTGATATGCTATCATGTTCTTCTTGACAGACTCTAAAGTTCTTTTGACAGAATCTCAGCACAACAATTAATCTTGAAGAATTTAATAATATGCAATGTAAACCAGTGATTAAGGTAGCCAGATTAGAAAACAGTCTTCCAGGCTGGCGAGATGGCTCAGCGGGTAAGAGCAATGACTGCTCTTCCGAAGGTCCTGAGTTCTGATCCCAGCAACCACATGGTGGCTCACAACCATCCGTAATGAGATCGGACGCCCTCTTCTGGTGTGTCTGAAGACAGCTACAGTGTATTACGCAGGAGCGAGCAAGACCAGAGAGAGCAGCCATCTGTACTGCTACAGTGTACTCATACACATAAAAATAAATAAATAAATAAATCTTTAAAAAACAAACAAAAACCAGTCTTCCCTTGGCCTTTTGGGTGGCTCTTCTTGGTTCTGAGCAGGTTGCAAACCAGTTTCAGAGACTAGCAGAGTGCTCATGTATCCTCTAGTAGGCAGTGGGGAGCTTATTGAGAGTAAGACAGTCTCGGGATGTGGATGCTCTCACCATTTATTGTAGGAGTAGGATTCCATAATAACCTCTGGCTTTCACTTGTCATTTGTGTTTGCTGTGTTGGGAACCAAACTCAGCCTTATACAAGCTAGGCAAGTGTCCTAAGTCACACCCCTAGCTACATAATATGACCTTTGAACTATGTCTTAGCAGTTCATAAAGTTCATAAAGGATTGATGTAGTTAGATCTAAGGATTCTATAGAGTTAATTTAAAGGAATTGATCACTTTTATATAAACATATGCTGAAGTTCATAATTATACAGAAATAGTTGTTGACATTTGGCATTTCCATTTAGTTATATAGCATGCAGTTATTGAAAATCATGAGTTTGGGAAATTTCTGCAGACGTGAGCAAAATAGCATAGTAACTGTAAAATGGTAAAAATGCACCATAGGAAAGAGGGAGGCAGAGTAAATGAACTTGTCTTTCTCCCCTCTCACTTTATTACTGGTAGCATTGTTATTTTACAAGCAAGGTATGGTCTCTGAATGAAAATTAAGACTTTATATGAAACAAGAAACTCAAAGAGAGCAAACTGTGTATACTTAGTTCATGGCATTCAGGGATTGCTAGTATTGATAGCTTAATGCTTAACTTCTGCAGCTTTTCCTGTATTTTCTCAAAAACCAAAAACAAAAAACAGCAAAAAAACCCTGCCATCTTACTCATAGTGATAACGTTCTGAAAGTTAAAATAATGTAAGCTTCCTCTTTTGTATAAAATAGAGTCCATTATGTAGCTGTAATGTAACAGCTTTCTCCCTGCATCTTCAGCTTGTTAATAATTTCTCACTCCATAAATAACACAGTGATTAATTTCCTTGTATATATTTTTGCATATTTTTTCATTTTGATTTTCATATACTATTGCTGTCAACAGAATTGTTGTGTTAGATAAATGAACTAAAGATTTTGAAGTCTTTTTAATGAACCAGTAGTATTTATATACATTTTTTTGTATGTATATGTAAACTCTTTGCCTTTCTGACTCAGGAAGGAATTATAGACAGTGATTGAAAGAAAGGATCTTATTTAAAAAAAAAAGCTCTTTAAATGCTTTAAAATTTTTACTATATATATAATTTTGTAACTAGAAGGCGGCATTTTAATCCAAGGAAATATGATCATCAAAATGTATCTTTAAATTGTGACCACCGACGTTTATTCTTCTGTAGCTCCAGTGTCTAGATCGCAGCACTCTGTTCTTGGCCTCTGTCCTTGCTTCCGTTTGTGTTGCTGTGATGTTAGGGCATTGCTGGAAAGGAAGGGCTCTGTATACCAGGAGTGAATGTCAGATGCTTTCATTTTCAAAGTTGTTATAAGCTGTGACCTATTTGCTTTACTCTGTTTCTGTTATAACAAAATATACAAAGTCAAGAAACATTAGAGATAAGAAAGATTTATTTACTGGTTCACAGTTTTGGATTGTGGCTCAAGATCAAGCTTCTGCATTCTTTTGGCCTCTGATCAAGGCCTCATGGGAATAGCATCATGGTAGGAGTATATGTGGAATTAGGAGATGACATCTCAAGACAGGAAGCCACATGTTAGCACTCAGGCTCTGGCTGCTATAGCAACTTACCCTCGTGGACTCATCCCAGGAGATCAGTTTCTTGAGGGCAGCACCTCCCATAACTTAAAAATCTCACAGGAGACCCATCCTCTTAAAAGTTTCATGGCCTTGTACATTGCCACACTGGGCACCAAGTTTCCAGGACATGACCTTGGGACATTGGGAGCCGTAGGTCTGACTGGATTCAACAGGCACACTGTGGCTAGCAGTAGAAGGCAGGGAACGGAGGCGTGTTTGTGCTTCTGCTTCCATTAAGTTCCACAGGGTATCTGTAGCTTCTAAGTGTAGTGCTTGACCTGCTTGGGCTTCTGTTCACTCAGTCCTTTGTTTTCTGCCTAGATCCTCCCCTTGAACTGCCATCTTTCTACATGACTCCATCGCACCGCCAGGTCGTGTTTGAAGGAGACAGCCTTCCCTTCCAGTGCATGGCATCCTACATAGACCAGGACATGCAAGTGCTGTGGTATCAGGATGGGCGAATTGTTGAGACCGATGAGTCTCAAGGGATCTTTGTGGAGAAGAGTATGATTCACAACTGCTCCCTGATCGCCAGGTACAGTGCTCCTGGGTTTGCTGCCCTTTGGGACTTGCAGTGCCTACCTGGAATTTGTCCATTGCTTCTTTTTCCCTGTTGAAAAATGCCCTAAATAGGACATTCCTTTTTCCTGGTTATTACTGTCACCCTTTTAAATTAGTTAACTATCTCCTCATCTAGTTTTGGAAGAAAAAGCTGAATATAAAAGGAAAACACTAAAAGTTGAAGTCTTTTTCTTTAAAGTTTTAAGAGGAAAATGTAAACTTTTAGTGCTAAACCTAATTGCTAGCCATTTCTGCTACTAAACTTTTATTTCTCTTTTAGGAATCACCACCCTTTCACTATTTCATCTTCTAAATAATGCTATGTTTTAAGGAATTTTATTTCCCCTTTGTATCCCCACCCACTCACTGCTAATGTAAAAGTATAACTCTGAGCTGCCAGTCCCGTGGCTGGTTGGTCAGAATGAGCTCTATAACGTATAAAACAGCCTAACATGTGTGTGCTCCCCTTCCGGGAGTGGATACTGAGTGTCCTCTTGGTTTTCTCTGTCTTGCCTACCTTGCCTGCCTAGAGCGTGGCTGGGATTTTTCCTGAAGTAACACATTAGCTTTCACATTGCCAACGTAGGGTTGCTGTGAGAAACTTGTTGAGAAAGTAAGGATTCTTGAAACCAGAAGTCATCTCTGAAACTTTAGGGTTGAATTCTCTAGTTTTGGTTTTTTTTTTCCTGGAAGCGTATTTCCATTTAGCATCTTCTAGTGCTTAGATGCTTTTAACCCTTGCTCTTACTCCAGTTTCTGAGTCATCTTAAGGGACTCATGACTCATGACATTTGTACTGAATATGGTTTTTAAAAATATTTCTACAGTAATAAGGTTGAAGTAAATCACATACATATTATAAATGTACAATGAAGGAAATACTGATAGGCATTGTTGGCCAACTCTGGAGAACTGATATTTCTTTCTTTTTTTTTATTATTTTATTTTATTTTATTGCCAGATGCCAAGCCATATACCAGTGTTTACTTTTTAGCACATGGTCTTACTTTATTTAGCACTTTCAAACAATTCTAGGAAGAAGGACCATAAAGGAAAAAAGTTTAATTTGGCTTGTGGTTTGAAAAAACATGGTCTTTTGTTAGGGGAGGATGTAGTTAGTGTGATGGAAGACTGAGGCACCAAAGACATCAGGTGCTGGATTGGTGGTCAGGAGGCAAACAGGTACTTTATAATGGAGTCAGGCTATAAGTCCATCTGACTCGACCCCAGGACCATAAATCTGCTATAAAGGCCCACTGTCACAAAGGGAGAACTGATATTTCTAAGCAGTCACATTACAAATGGTTATACATGCATTTCTGTAATATTTTACATGTTGCTTTTTTAGCTTACAGAATCTAAAATATTTACAGACTCACCATGGAAAATTGTTTATGACTGGATTCTTCTGGGTTCTGTTGTGTTCCTCTTAGGAGAACTGAGTTTTATTTGACTGGGCAGTTAGCTTGGCTAACCTACTTTTGTAGCTCTGTGTCTCTGGTAGGTAGCAGCTGAACTATGTCTGTATTAAGTGAGTGCTTCACTGGGGTTTAAACACACAACTTTACACATGCTAGGGATATGCTCTCCACTGAACTACAGTCATAGCTCCTGAATGTATTCCCTGTGTAAGGTGTCAGGGCTTTTCCTTTGCTCCCTCTGGTCTTCTAACTTTTCAGGCTACAAAGATTGTATATTTCTGGTGTTAGAGGAGCCTTGGGCCACAGCCATAGGATGTTTATAAACGTCCGATTTATTTCCCAGTGCCAATCCCTTCTTGCTATATCAAATCCTCTGTAGTTTCTGTCTGCTTTTGATCACTCTTTCTGTATCCCAGTCTCCACATACTTACACTTTATTAGTGTGATCAGAACTGCTGACTGCTCACTGCAGGGAGGATGGTCTAATGTGGGCTTGGCCACAGCAGCTGAACTTCTTAGGAGGGTTGATGTTAATTGTAAGGAATGATGGATTCATTGTTATACTATCTTAACTGTGGTAATAATTGCACAAGGATATACATATGTCAAAATGCATCAAATTATGCACTCTTAAGGAGTTTATTGTATAAATAGGCAATAATTGACCCAATACAACAACAAAACTTTACGAATAGTAGACTCTTCTATATACAAAGAGCTTTGGTTAATTTAAAACTCTAAAGTTGTATGACTAAAGTGGATTTACCTTATAAATCTGTTTCAGAAGTCATGCTTAAAGTATGTCCAATTTTTTACAGCAACACACACACACACACACACAAAAATGCTAAGAAAAACAACTTGGCCTAACGTTTTTCTTGTTAGAAACACTTGACTGACATGACAGTCTTTCATATGAAGATAGAGGGTCTAGTCCCCAGAGTTCACCCTGGAATATGTAGAAAGAGGAAGCACATGGCTCTTGATGTGGGTGAGGTTGAAGCTTATTGATTCCCAATAGGTCTCCTGATGTCAGCCATCCTTCATCTGTAACACTCCATGCTCACAGTTTTCTTAGAAGGTGAAATTCAGCGTGTTTCTTCCTTCTTGAATCTCCTTAAGTCTTGAGACCTGCTGTCTGGACGATTCCTGGGACTTTTATTCTAGTGGATGCTTTTAGACATTGAAAACATTATTAAAAGTTATCCACAAAAAAAGTTGGCCTAGTGTATGAAGAGCCATGGTGAGTTTTTTTAGTGAATGACATTTCAAATGTTATCCCCCTTCTAAGTTTCCCCTCCACAAACCCCCTATCCCTTCCCTTCTTCCCCCTGCCTCTATGAGGGTGCTCCCTCACCTGCCCACCAACTCCTGCCTCAGTGCCCTAGCATTACCTTATCCTGGGTCATCAAGCCTCCACAGGATCAAGGGGCTCCCCTTCCAGTGATGCCTGACAAGGCCATCCTCTGCTACATATGCAGCTGGAGCCATGGATCCCTCCATGGGTACTTTTTGGTTGGTGGTTTAGTCCTTGGGAACTTTGGGGAACTTTTGGGTTGTTTGATATTGTTGTTCTTCCTGTGGGTTGCAAATCCCTTCAGCTCCTTCAGTCCTTGCCCTAACTTCTCCATTGGTGTCCCTGAGGAAGAGCCATAGTTTACAGAAGGAGCTCACATAGACTAATCCTCAGAATCACTGACATTGATTAAAGACCATGTGACTGCTAGCTACTAGTACAGTGTTCCATTAAAACATGTCACATTTCTTGATGGCACCATGCTTTGAAATGTGGGACTTTAGGCAGTTTGTGGTGGTCAAGTATTGTGTCAAAGTATCATGGAAGAAGAAAGTGTTATTTGCCTGATGAGATTCTGAGCTATGACTATTTTTATAGCAGTTGGCAGGCAGTTACCTCCCATGTGAAGTCACTGTGTTTATTTAAAAATAGGGTTAAATTTTATTGAATTGTAATTATTTTTAATTCTCTTTTGCTTTAACCGTATCTTTGAAATGGCTAGGCTAGTAACTTACTAGACTAGAGACACATAGGGTACTTAAGTTCTTGTTCTTGAGCTTAGGCTCTGCTCTTCTTGCCTCGCATGCTCCATGCTGGGATTTCAGCTGTGTACCACAGCGACTGCCTGGGGTTTGACGTGGATCTTACTAGATGGAACTACCATACTTTTTATTTAAGGGACATATTGATAGAGTTACGTAGTAAAGGCTCTTGAGCTGAGGTTGCAACCTGGATTATGTGTGGTTCTTATCACCATAATCTCTGTGTACTTCATCCTAGCTCAGTGTAGTCACACAACATGGAACTTTGTAGACTTAATGGTGATTGAATAATGAATTTCAGTTTTTATGTACCTCATCAGTTAAATATTTATTATAGTTGTTGACTTATTTCTTAACTTAGACAAGCGAATGTTGGTTTTCTTTGATGCTTCAGAATGTGACAGTGCCTCAGAGCCTTTATCCGGATACTAGCCCTTAGTGATTTAGGAGAGCAGACAAGTGTGTGTTCACTTCCAGATGTAACTTGATAAGTTAATTAAGATGATACATGCTTTATGTCTAATTATTTCTTATCATTTGTGTCTACATAACAACAAAGCACAGTGAATCATATAGAGGAATAGAGGTTAATTGAAGGTTTTGATACTTGCTCCTTAATTAATAGGTTTTATATTAGGGAATTATGATTTCATTTTGAGAATGAGATTTATTGACCATTACATAGAGATGCAGGTCTAAGGGGAAGCATAGTTTCACATAGAAACTTCTTTAGGAATCATTAATTGGTCATTTACTAATCATTCTCTGGATTTACGTTTATTCTGTATGTGTGCATGTATTCTTTCATGAATGCCACATTGTACACGTGGAATTTGGAGGACTTTAAGGCAGGAGTTGATTCTAGGGTTCTAGGAATCAAATTAAAGTCATCCTGCATGGCAAGTGTCTTTGCCCACTCACCTCCCCCACTGCCGTTTTTATTATAACCTTTCTCCACAAAATACTTCCCATTAAATACTTTTTTCTTTTTATATGTGTGAATGCTCTGCTTACATAAATGAATGTATGTATGGTCATCATGTGCATGCAGTACCTCTGGAGGCCAGAAGAGGTCATTAGATGCCCTGAAACTGGGAGTTACAGATCCTCTGTGAGCTCCTGTGTGGGCCACTGAGAATGAAGCTTTGTTCTGCTGTAAAAGAAGCAACTGCTGTTAACTCTGAGCCATTTCTCCAGCCCTGTCTTCTTTTGTATTTTTTTTTCTTTTTTTCTTTGTTTTGTTTTTTTGAGACAGGGTTTCTCTGTGTAGCCCTGGCTGTCCTGGAACTCACTCCATAGACCAGGCTGGCCTTGAACTCAGAAATCCACCTGCTTCTGCCTCCCAAGTGCTGGGATTAAAGGCGTGCGCCACCACTGCCCAGCAGTTTCGTATTGTTTTTAATCATTTCATAATTGACCTTTCCTCATAGATATTTTGTTCAGAGTCTTTGAGATGGTGTGACTTACAGAAATGTTTCAACTTCTGCTCGGGCAGTTCTGTGCTTCACCATGAATTTCTGTGCTTCAGAAACTCCTGCGTGTTACAAGGCATCGGACCCTGTACCTGTCCATCTCATGGCTCTCTTTATCTCCAGGATCCCAATCGTGTTTCTTACTCTCTCAATTCTTTTTTTTTTCCCTGTGTTTTTTTGTGCAGTGCCCTAACCATTTCTAATATTCAAGCTGGATCTACTGGAAATTGGGGCTGTCATGTTCAGACCAAACGTGGCAATAATACAAGAACTGTTGATATTGTGGTATTAGAAAGCTCTGCCCAGTACTGTCCACCAGAGAGGGTTGTGAACAACAAAGGTGATTTCAGGTTGGTGACATGGAAAATACTAGAAAGGCTGTTTTTCCTAAAGCTTTGTATTTTTCAAAAATTCTCTGTGTGTGTGTATGTGTGCGTGTCCATCCATATAGATTACAAACATATACATGCAAACATAATTATATGGATATTCACATATAAATATATGTCTAAGAAATATTCATTGTGGTGATAATATTAGAACCATTTATGGAAAAAAACAAAGATACTTGAATTTTTCCTCTACTTATTGATTTAGGAGTCTCTGGAAGGATAGTCATATTAGAAGAAATGTCCTTTTTAGAACTCTACATGCAGGCAGTGTATCTTGATCATATCCACTCTGGCTCTCCCTTGTTACCTTTATCAGAGGGTTTGCTACATGTGTTTCAAACCCCTGCTTTTGGGAGACAGTTACTGACAGGTTGATGAGAATGTTGTGTTTTTTTTTTTTTCTAATGACCTTTATAATGAACCCTGAAAGGGGTGTGTAGCTCTGGCTGGCCTGGAACTCACTGTGTACACCTGGATGGCCTTGAATTCATAGGGATTCACCTGCCTCTGCCTTCTGAGTGCTGGGATTAAAGGCGCGCACCACCCCTGGCTATGTTTTCAGTCTTAAGTCATTTAGTCGTATATCTCACCATCAGGGGAGAGTCAGGAGGAATTAGGAGGAACATGGTTTCATAGCCTGAAACAGTTGCTGGATCTGGTGAGTTCCAGGGCTCTTGTAAAAGCTGCCGAAGCAGTTGAGATCCGGTTGGAAGGATTAGGGCCTGTAAGCTGACAGCTTTCCCTTAGGCTTTCGTACTTTGAAAGTTGTTACTCATCTTTCCAGATATATTATACTATGTGTTTAGAGATTTTTAATAACGAGTTCTTAGTGTAAACAAAAAAAAAATACTTTGCTTTTAAAATTCTAGTATAAGATTATTTAATACTAAGTTTGCATTGTTTCTGATGCGGGCTATTGTTACAGCTTGGCTGTAGCCCCAAGAGTTTTAGAGTAAGAAAGTCTGGTCGTGTCTGTTTTTCCAGTCTATGGGACACTGCAGTGGTTAAGTCTTTCCATCATAATAGTCTGCATTTCTGTTTTTACTTCCTTCTTAAAACAATTGTGTGTGTGTGTGTGAGAGAGAGAGTGTGAGAAAGAGAGAGAAAGAGAGAGATATATCATTGCCTCTGCGACCTTAATGTACATTGAATACTATGCTTATACTGAGTACTTAGTGTAATGTGCAGCATTTGTTAATTTTGTGACACTCAATATCTTTTATGTGGTAATCATAATATTTTCCATTTATGCTGGATTTTTGTCTTTTGTTCAGTTTTGGAGTGTTTTATGTGTTTAATTGATTGCAATGAGTTATTTATCTCTGACACTCCTTAAGGTATTACAGTATTACAGCACTGCTGCATTAATAACATTGGTATAGTGTTGCTTGATTTGCTTATGTAGTTCTTGATTATGGTTTCTGTTTTGGTATGACTGATCTGTCTCAGCAGTTCCATTGCTATGCATCCGTTATAATTTGTATTAAGTATGCACAACTTCATTTTCGATTTTAGAGAAATAGAGAATTCAAATACCAAAGGTTTCTTCAGCTCTAGGGGGTGACATGCTACATCAGCAGGGTTGAGTGACTCCTGGTCCAATAATGCCTCACTGATAAATTGTGTTGAACACTGATGGTGCTGTTCAGAATTCACTGCAGGGTCTCATGTGGGAAACTTAGCGTGGATCTCTGAGTAGACATAGCTGGAGCTTAAAGGTAAATGGCATAGGCAGGTTCTGGAAGAATCCATGAGTGAGGTTCACACATAGTCTCTCCTCCAGCAGAATAAACCAGGCAGCCAGCAGCCTTCATGCAGGTCTCTGCCAAGGAGCACTCCTCAGAGACTTAGTCCCCACAGCTGCTGCTGAGTGCTGCTCTTTTAGATGCTCTCTGTTTAGCACAAGGCAAATCTCCCAGATTAGAGCAGGGAAACAGGTCCTCAGCTAATCCTGCAGCAGCAGCCCAGTTCCAGGCACAGGCAATCAACCCCCTTCCCACACTGGTTCCCACAAAGGCACTGAGAAGGGTCAGTTGTGCAAGCAGGGTTTTTTTCAGGATGGGACAGAATGGCCTGCTATGGCATTTTTATTTGTCCGAATTTCCTAGCCATACTTGTACAAAAGACCAAAGTCTGTCTTTATTGAGCTAGAATCTTCTCTAATGTCGCACTTGTTACATAATGCCAAAGATATAATAACACTTATTAAACAGAAGTGTAAGCTAATTCATAACACCAATTTCATTTTTATTGGGTTTGATATAATTTTCTTGAACATTTATAGCAGCATTTAGATTTTAGACTCTTATTTTCAAAAAATTATTTTATTGCATTATGCTATCAACATATTCTCAAGTGATAGACTGGATAAATTCATCCAAAGATCCATAGGAACTTTTCTTTTGTCTCATGTTTTGTATGTAGGAGGGCGTGGATGTGTGATTTTTCTTTGTGATCATATTCATGTCTTAGTCCTTGCTTCTTTCTGTGCCATCTCCAACCTTTCTAGCATCTACCATTCTAGGTTTTCTTAAGACTGTTTTGTTTCTACTTGTCTAGATGGCCCAGAACACTGGCGGGCATCACAGCATATCTCCAGTGTACCCGAAACACCCACAGCAGTGGGATCTATCCTGGAAATACACAGGATGAAAGGAAGGCGTGGCGCAGATGCGACAGAGGTGGCTTTTGGGCAGATGATGATTATTCTCGGTGCCAATATGCAAATGATGTCACTAGAGTTCTGTACATGTTTAATCAGGTAACTATAGGACATTCTGATTCACTTGAGTTATGCACGAAGTATGGTATTTTTAAGTGCCAGATAAGGGTAAGTGTTGGATGAAAATTCCTTTATACCTTTGTACTCTGTGAGGCCCTATCTTTTTCTGTTACCGCTTGACCAGCCAGAGTCCCAGACTTATCTCGGATTCTGACTATATACCTCTGTAACTCCTTTATCAGAAGTGTTCCCTGCGAATTCTCGGCTGACTCTCATTGTTACTGCTTCTGTGCACCATTATTAACCTTACCTTGTCCGCTGTGGGGTCTGTTTTAGGAGTTTTCTCTGTTCCTCAGTACCAGCTTAATTTGTATACAGCAGTTGTTGCTGTCACAGTGTCAGTCGGGAAATTAACAAACATGGCATAGAGATCAGTACTAAGTCAGTAAGTGCTTCCAGAAAGAAAGGATGTGTTCACCACTCCCAGCTAGAGAACTGGGAACTGCTTTTCCACAGCAGAGAAGTTTGTAGAGAATTTGGTTAAGCAAAGAGTAGATAGAACTGTGTGTGTTTTCCTATGTGTCTCTGAGCATTCCTTTATTTCTTTCTCAGTTTAATTTATCCTCCCTTCCCCTAGTATATTTTTTTTATCAGAATCTAACTTTCTTGAATTTGAAAACCTATTTGATGATGAATATATTGGTTTTTATCTCTTTGGTAGATTTTTTAAGTCAGCTTAACAATGTCAACATCAGTAGTCCTTTTGCGAAGTGCTTATTTGCCTTTTTCTGTAGATGCCCCTCAATCTTACAAATGCGGTAGCTACAGCTCGGCAGCTGCTGGCTTACACAGTGGAGGCCGCCAACTTCTCTGACAAAATGGATGTTATATTTGTGGCTGAAATGATAGAAAAGTTTGGAAGATTTACCAAAGAAGAAAAATCAAAAGAGGTAAGTTCCTAAATTCAGACTTGCAGAGTAAATGTCAGCCAATGGTGACCTCTAATGGGATAGAATGGAGTGCTTGTTTTTAAAGCTGGTTTGTGTTTTCTATATTTGAACTTCATACACTTTTTTGATTTCCAAACTTGCCATTGAAAAGCTTATTCACCAGTAGTAATAGAGACCTGTGTGTCTGGCGGTGAGCTGTTAGTTCCTGAAAACTGAGGAGCCCTGTATAGCAAAGGGAGATAGAGGGAGAAAGAAGTCTCCACCATCTTGTGTGTTAGCTGGCTGCTGCTTGTCGTCTCTGAGAGTCTCACTGTCTACACAGCCATGTGCCCCTCTCGTTGTGTTAGTCACCTGGACTAAACTGCCCTGTCACTTTCATTATATAACACAAGTGAGGGTCTCCTGAGGAATTTCTGTATACATATAGGAAATGTCATGGTACCTATAGACGTACAATTTATATGTGCCTGATTAAGGAAGTCATGTTTTGTGAGAAGCTTTGTACTTAAGTAGGGGTGTTAAAACTGTGATGTTTGTCAGCATGGCATTTTTTATGGGGTAGTCAAACCCCCCAGGTTTCAGAGCAACAAATAAAAGAAAAAATATTTAAGTTTTGAGGCAAAGGTAATGTTTCCTTAAGCTGTGGTTTTTGAGCTCTTTAAGAACTTTGTATACTGTTCTCCTGTGATACAACCACTTACCTGAGGTGGGTTTAAAGGCAGGCAGAAAGAACTTAGGTCAAGTATGAGCTGAGCCAGTTAGGGATTAAGTCGCATATCAGTGTACACAATTAGGCTAGGGCTGAGCTGAACACGGAGTGTGGGAGTCCTCACAAAGGATCCAGAAGTGACTTCTGCAGTGTGCCATTTGCTTTCAGCCGTGTCCTATCTTGTGCAGTAGGGAACATATTAGTTAAACATCACAGATTTATTGCTGGTACTGTTTTAGGTAAATAATATACCCTCTTTCTGTACATCATTTAACCAAGGATTTTCTTCCCATTTTTAGAATATTCTAGGCTTGCATGTTGCTAATGACTTGGTGACTGCAACCTGACTGCAGTTGCCGTGTACTTGATATGGCGTAGTTAATGGAGGAGGGAAAATGCTATGCGTATATAAATGGAACTTGGGTAATAGGCAACTTCGCTGGACAGTATGACTGTTTCAGTGCTATGGTCTGAACTCAGGGACCCTGGTTTTCAGATGAACTCTACTATGCTTTTGGCAGCAGCCACTTCCCTGGGGAAGCTTTGTTAGCCCTGGGAGAAGCTGTTTGGATTCTACTGGTGCTGTTACCCTCTGTTGTTGCTGATAATCACAGGGTAGCTGCCCACATGATTGCTGTTGCTTTCTGAAAGTGGAGTGCTTCGAGTTAGCGGAATAATTACAGTGACATTTGGAATGTGAGCTCTGAAACATTGTAATGTCTGTTCCTCCTGTGCTGCAGTGGCTGTGAAGAACTGCTTTTCAGTTCTTGACTTAGAAAGAGCAATATAGAGGCTGGAGAGGCGGCTTAGCAGGTGAAAAGGCTAGACACACACACACACACACACACACACACACACACACACACACACACACACACACACACACCAGGGTGTGTACTCATCCCTACTCACACATGGACAGTGGAAACAAACAGCAATAATAATAAATACAATTTTTTGTAGTGTGGCACTGTGGGTTGAATAATGGTGCCTGGTGCTGGTGCTGCCTTGCTTCCATGTCTCAGGTCACAGCATCTTGTTGGGATACAAGCTAATGGTTACTATGAGGTTTTTTGTTTTTTGTTTATTTCTAAAATTAGGATGGGATTGGCTCTGTTTAGCTTACAGAATTTCTATAAACAAGTAAAAGAATTGAGGGGAAACAATGTTTCACAGTGATTTCCAAGCCTGGGTATGGCTTTATGGGACTGTGAAACTTTCTCATCTCAGAAGGTATTTATTTATTTATTGTACAGCATTGCCTTCTGATCTCTATGCCAATCTAAGAACTACTCAGGGCTTCAGGTAGTTCTCTGAACATTTGTTGGAGGGAATTTTTGTCACTTTCTGGTTAATAGAGTAAAGTTTACAGTTTTTATCAAAAAGAAGTGATGTCAACCTTCCAAAAATCAAGGGAAAAGTAGGCTTCATGATTGAACCCTGGAAGTATACATGTATTCCCTGTGATTTGGTGACTGCCATCCTGTGCAATCCTTTGGGGACTGCAGGCTTTGCCTTTCACTGGTTATTAGGGTAATAAATAGAAATTGTGGGATTTAAGGACTGTGCTTTAAGTTAATTACCACTGCATTAAATTATGCTAAGATACTCTGAGATGCACATACATAAGATATGACAGCAGTTAAATGAATTTCTCAAGTATGCTCAGCAAGGTCTTCGCAGTGGGTACGGCCCATGCTTCTGTACATAGCTAACATATTTTGATGTGATTGCTCTTAAAACCATGGTTGATTTCAGCCATTTTAAGCCAGGAGCATGGTGTCAGGATAGCTACTGAAAGACACTACCCTGAACAGACCTAAAAGGTGTATTTAGTGGCCATATAAAGGCAGCCAAAGTTGTCTGTCTGGGTGTAAATGTGTCCTCTGTATTTACTAGAGGAGATTTTTCTTAAGAAGCCAATACTTAATGTGTCTGATGAGGAGGAGGTTCACAAAGAGCAGGATTGGTTTTGCCATAGAGTCCTTTCTCGTGCTCCAGTTGTCTGTGAACAAAAGGCCCCCCGTGAGTCACTCAGCACATGTTTATGCATTCTATCTACACATTGGTATTTGTGCACATTGACTTATATTAATAGAAGCATTCCATTCTGATGCTTCTGGTTACCTTTATGTCCGGTATTTCCCAGCTTTTTGCTTAGTCAGACTTGCCAGACTTTGCTCACTAAGCTTTTCAAAGCCCCAGTGCTTGGTAGTGTGAGCCTCCTGGAGAAGTCACCTGCTGGGTTCTTAACACAGATTGCTCTCCTTGTCCCTGCCTGTGCTCCAGTCTGTTGTCTTAGGATGAATTCTGGGAATCTGCTGCAGGACTTCTTCAGCAGAGGCTCTGAGACCTGCTGCCCAGCTTTCATTTTTAAGATTATATTGTTCATTTGAATTTTTTTTTTGTTTTTTGGTTTTTTTTTTTTGGTTTTTTCGAGACAGGGTTTCTCTGTATAGCTCTGGCTGTCCTGGAACTCACTCTGTAGACCAGGCTGGCCTCGAACTCAGAAATCCGCCTGCCTCTTGTCTCCCAAGTGCTGGGATTAAAGGCGTGTGCCACCACTGCCCGGCCGTTCATTTGAATTTTTTCCCTTTGGGATTAGGCTCCTGTGAACATTTTATTGGGAAATTTCAGTGGTGTTGAGAATGTTATTGTTAACTCCTGTCTGGACTTCTCACCTACCTGGGACAATTTTCAGCTATCAATCTTATTTATATAGCCTGTGCGTTTGGTTTTCTCTCCCACTTCTTCCCTCCCAGCCTCATCCCCTCCTTCATTTGTGGAGTATTTAAGACCTGACCTTACTTGCTGTGGTTTATACATATGTTTTCTACAACAAAAAAGACCATTAGGGCCGGTTCAGTGGGTGATGGTTCCTTTTGCTAAGCCTGGAAATCCAAGTTTGATCCTGTACCCACATTACCTACAAGGAGATATAGAGCCAACAAGACTAACAGCTTTAGCTGAGAATGAGCCATTTTTCTCAGTATTCCATGTCAAATGACCAAGAACTCAAGCAGAATTTGATTTGACAAATTCAGATTTGTCAGCAGAATATTCGTAATAGCAGATAGTCACAAAATACCCCATGCTTCTGTGACTCAGTTATGGAAAGAGAATCCATCACAGTGGTGGGAAAAGCTCCAATAGATCAGAAAATATTCCTGAAAGCATACATACAGGTATAAACAGGACAGAACTACAGCCTGTGTTGAGCATGGGTTTCTTCTTGGGTTGTCTCTTGTAGGCCACTCCAGTCATGAAAGGGTCAGAAGAATCAGGGTGTGTGCATGTGCATGTGATCAAAGAGAGCTTCCTGGAGCTGCTTCCTGACTTCTATTATGTGGGTCATTCTTTCCTTTACAGTGATTAGCACATACTCCTTTCTGGCCCTGGCATGACCTGGAGGTAAGAGCAGTTGGTTCACAGTATAACGATAGGGTTTCAGGACAGGGGTGACAAGTCTGTCAGGCTTCACAATCAGATCCTCAGAAAGTTCATGTGCTTAATTCTATAAATAATACAAAACACATTTCATTAAAATCATGCCATTCTGTAGCAGCTCATATTTGTGGCTTTGCCTTAAGTGCAATCAGTGCTTTTGTGTATTTTATCTCTGAAGTTTTCATAACTAAAAGCAATTCAATTCTGATGGTCACTGAGCGTGTCTGAGGACCTCATCACACTGCCTGTTATATTTTTGGATAAAATCCTGAAGTAACAGCAAAGCAGAGTGGTAGACAATAAAAAGCATTATTCCAGCCATTCTCAATTTGCATTTAAGGATGGAGTTCATTAGTTCATTAGTGTCAATGTCTGGTTGATCTGATTGGCAGGTGCAGAAAATGATGTAGGAGTCAGTAGCCATCTTATATATGCCGAAATAGGGGTCCTCACCAGCACAGTTCCTCTTGTTAGTAGGAAAGTGTAGGGTGTAGATATTCCCATGTTGGCTATGACATTAAATGAGTGAAATTATACAGATTGGTGGTGGCTGTGGCTGCTCCGTCTCCTGTCCCTCCCTCCCCTTCCCACTCTGTCCTTTGCCTTTCCCTCCCTTCCCTCCTTTCATTCCTCCTGGTTCCCTCCTCCTCCTTTTTCTCCTGTTCCTCATCTTCCTCTTGTTCTTACTCCTCTTCCTCTTGTTCCTCCCCTCCCTTCTTTAACCCTCTCCCCTCCCCTCCTCTACTTCTTCTTCTTACTCTTCCCTTTCATTTTGACAGGAGGTCTCACTGCTGCCCAACTCTTAGATGCAAAGAATCCTCCACTTTCCCTTCCACGTGCTTGGCTTGTAGAACTGTACACCACCACACCTGCCCAGTTCCTCCTAACTGTTCTGTCAGTTGACCCTGGTACTGCATCATGCTTGGGAGAGACATTCCTTGAGAACTTGGGAGTCATTTGAAAGGGAATGTTTTGATTATATTGCATCATTCTCAGTCACATTTTTACCTTGCTAATTCTGTCATGGCAGTGATCTCAGTGGGAATCACATTTTAAAATGAGAACTCCATGCTTGTTTTCTTTCTGTGCTGTAAGCTGGAAAGTGGAGCACACTTGACTCTTCCAGTGCTCCGTTCCCACTGCTTCAGATAGTGAGTCACAGTGTTTACTCTGTGAGAATGTAAGTGAGCACCACTAGTGAACATTGAACCATGAATGAAGTGACCGTTGATAGCTATTGGCAGTTTGCATGAATCTTACACAGGTACTAAGGTATACGTGGAAGTAACACATTTTAGTCCCCTGACTGCAAGGAATTAAAGTCAGAATGAAGCTTTGCTGTTCTGTGGTAAGTGCAGTACAAAGTTAGGAACTTTTTAGTTGTTAGAGCAAGGTTTGTGGTTGAGGCATTAAGCCTTGTTATCTGAAAACAGATATACAAAGTGCCTCCACCTTCTTTTTACCA
This sequence comes from Mastomys coucha, assembly GCF_008632895.1. Lineage (NCBI taxonomy): Eukaryota > Metazoa > Chordata > Mammalia > Rodentia > Muridae > Mastomys > Mastomys coucha. The sequence continues at coordinate 43,747,340 of NW_022196905.1, read as the reverse complement.
GTTGAAGAAAGTCTTTTATTGTGGTTGAGGAAACACACATGCAACAGACACCCAGAGAAAAAGTGGGGGGACTCAGAAGCTGAGAAATCCAGCCTTATCCAGGCTTTATAGCTTCTGGAGTTTTTTTTCCCTAACAGGATTTGAAGAAAGTTAACCCTCATTGGCCCAGAACTATTTTATGACACAGTCCTTGGCTTATTGAGCCAGACCTCAGCAGGGAGTATGCTGGTGGGACACAAAAACACACAAGAGCTTGATTTTAAGCTACCAGGCTTTTGTCTCCTCCAGTCAGGAGGTTGAGTAAGAAGCTGGACATCTTGGAAATTCACCACGTTTATTACCTAGCCATAGCCCCTCTCCCTGTCTGTCTGCCTAACAGGGAGTCTGTCTAACTCCTATTTTCTCAATCCCCCATCTCAGAGATCACCCTACCTGCTTCTCAGACACTTGGGGGGTGAAGGCAGCTCTTAGCTGCTTCAAGCTGGCAAAGGGGCAAAGGTCAAGGGACAGTAGTCAAGTACCTCAGAGAATAAAACTTTACCAATGTGGATGTTGGTGATGCAGACCATTAGACAGCCATTGGCCAATGGTGTATATGTGTGGGGAACTTGTCATGTATGTAAAGTATCATCCTATAGAATTGGTGGTTCCCAAAAGAAATCTGAGGCGAGCCTCCAAAAGGATAGTCTGCCAGTTAAATCTGCAGAGAAAATCAGAAGAACAGGGTGCCCTCTTATGGCTCTATCTAGTACAAAGATTTTTGTGTTAGAAAGCAGGCTTGTTTGGGGATGGAAATGGTTATTTTTCTTTACCCACCTACACTCAAAGGACAAGTAAAATAATGAAAGAAGCCAACATAGTTTTTGTGCTTGCTATGTGAGGCTTGGTTTCAGGAGCCTGATATTTGTTGCTGACACTTAAATGTGCTCATCATTTAGAAGGCACTAGACTGTAGTTCCCTCTTTTCTGGGTTGAAGAGGTGCCTGTCTGGCCAGGCATCTGTCCAGGCATCTGGAGTGCTGATATTCACCCGTGTTCTGAGATTGTTCCGTGGTCATAGAGTAAGGATCTTGTGGTTTTCCGTTGACCTGTTTTCTAAGTGGACCATGTTCGGGTGGGCTGGACTTCTTCCTAAACCTCCACAGCCATCCTATTTATACTTTTTATGGAGAGTATTGGATACAGAGCAGGGTTGAGGGCCTTAGCTGGGATCTTCTGGGATGATCAAAAGCCATTTGCTAAAGCAGCCCTGGCTTTCTGGCTTGGCATTGCAGCTTAACACCTTGATGCTTACTTTGCTGTATGAGGACTAGTCGGCTTGCAAAGCTCTGCTCCAGCCTCTGGAATGCTTTTTTTTTTCCCCTCCCATATCCCCTGCCAAGATCTCCCTTCATGAGCATGTGATCCTGTTTAGACCTCCCTTGACTTGGGTGGGTCTCCTTGACAAACAGGCTGCCCAGTGCATTTTCCTGTGGTAAACTGCAGTAATCAGGAAGCAAAGTGACCTCTTCCTGTTATTGCCTTATGCTGATATCCATAAAGTGCAGTTGAGCAAGTAAGAGCAGAGTAGGTGCAGTGTGTGGAAGGAGCAGCAGAGACGGAGCGCCTCTTAGGATCAGTTGTTACATGGCTTTGGGCTCTCAGGTGTTCTTTGATTCTCAAGTTAAATGAATGGAGGGAGTTCATTTGCAGTGGGGGAAATCACACTTGCACACGGCACACTGGGCACTCTGGGTGGTGAAGGTGATTGGCATTTTGAATATGCCAGGAGATGGAAGAAGTACTGTAGGTAGTGAGTATAATTAATAGGAGTTTAAGCTGACATATACAGTGTTCATAATGCTTTTCTAGATGATGAGCTGAAGTCTGTCTGTGACAGTGTGTCACATTCTCCTCCTTAATTAATCTAATTGCCTTTCTTTTCCTCAGAGATGACGCACAGCAGTCTTGTCACTAGTGATGTAGTGGCTACTTAAGTACTGTTTGGAGCTAAATATTACCAAATGGCCATAATTGAGCTTGCTGTTCCTATCTGAGGGCTTTAATGAGAAACAAGTAGTTTTCTTACATCAGATTTATACAGAAATCAATCTCATCCTTTAAAAATTTTTTTTTTAATTTTGTTTTCATTTTGAGTCTGTTCAGCAGCTCTTGGCCTGGCTTTTAATATCTTTTTCTTCTCTCTGGTTTGCTCCATAGCTTGGTGATGTGATGGTTGATGTGGCAAGCAACATCATGTTGGCTGACGAGCGGGTCCTGTGGCTGGCCCAGAGAGAAGCAAAGGCCTGCAGTCGGATTGTCCAGTGCCTGCAGCGCATTGCCACACACCGCCTAGCCAGTGGGGCCCACGTGTACTCCACAGTAAGTACAACATTGTCATAGGCCCGCAGGAGGATTGGAGTATGGCCACTCCAACCTAGAAGGGCCTCATCTCTCTACCCTGTCATGGTGTCACTGTCTCCTGCTGAAGCACAAAGTGTCTTTCTCTAAAACCATTTGAGAAGTTAATTTTGCTTCTGAGTAACCTGTTTTCTCAGAAACTGGAAAATACTTTTGTGTTGTGGAATTCGAATGGCTGTCACTGTCTAATCCACTGAAATGAATTCTATAACAAAAATAAGAAATATTTGTATGGCTCTACTGGCGTGCCAGCCTCTGTCCATCCAAGGTAATTCTCAGTTCTGAGCCCCGAAGGATGTTTCAGGAGAATGTCTGATAGCTCGCCTCGGGGTTGATCTTAAAGCACTGAGCTGCTCTCCAGTATTTGGAAAGCAGTTAGTACAATTTAATAATCTCTCAGTTAAACAGTATTAAATTATGCTCATTCTAAGTTGAACTTGAAATTTCTCTGTGTATTGCTTACTTGTGTTCTAAAAATGTGATAAATAAATGTCTCACTCCCTGAGCTATCATACTCTGATCTGATTAATGGTTTTCAGCTCCTGACTATTACAGGGAAGTTGAGTGTTCTACAGTTCCTGAGGCTATTTTGATCATCCTGTGCATTATTGTACCTTTAGCTCAATTAAGATTAGAATTCTGTCCCCAAATAATTATGTAATTAGAGGCATAATGTAGCTGTTGTCTCACCGCTAAGTTCGTGGCAGTTTTGCTCTCCTGACTTGAGACCCACCTGTCTTTCAATAGCCTCCCCAACTGCTTACACCTGCTTCCATCTCAGAGCCTCCCATATTACTTAGCTGCACCTCATGGGTCCTTCTGCCATAGAAGGGCATAATAAAAGTGATGGTGCATGAGTGAAGGCCATTTCAGCATGCAAAACAGGCTCCAAGAGTTATACATCTGCTTATACAGCTGCCTCCCTTATTCCTGAGAAAGTATTCTAAGATCCCTAGTGCATGCCTGAAGCGATGGGTAGTCAAGAGCTCTGCATACGCCATTTTATCCTCTATGTTCATACCTGCCAAGCTCAGCTTATAAATCAGGCACAATGAGAGATTGATAACACCTAATGATACTGTGGACCGATTATAACAGTGAAGAAAGTTATTTATGAGTATTGTAACTGGAAATTTCCATTTAGTACTTTTAAGATGATGGTTGACCATGGCTATCTGAGCCTGGAGGAAGTAAACCAAGAAAGGGGTGGGGGTTGGATTAATAAGTCAAGATGGTGTATAAAGAAGAATATGAAGACGAGGGCTTCCCCAAGGAAGTTTCATGCAACAATTGTGGTGGATATGATGTTTCAGAAACTACTGGATTTTTGTGCATTATTATCCAGCAATTATTTGCAGTGTATATTATTAGTTTGTGTGTGTAATTAATGCTGATTTCACAGGGTTAGTGCGTGAAGCAAACGCTAATGCATACATAATAATCCTGACAACAAGGTGAGTCACCATGGTTTTTTTAGATGTACAGTTAATCCTGCCACTTTGGCAGGTTTGAAAGTGAAACTGTCACCTTTTCTCTTCCTGTGCCTCCCCTGGCATGGTTGGCTAGTGGGAGACATGCAGGGGGTCCTCCAGGGTACAGACATAGTGGCTTGTGGATTGATAGGTTGTACATCTTAGCGATCCCCTAAGTTCAGATAACCTTTGAATTCCTTCAGAGCTGGAGGGTCGGCAGGTGCCATCTGTTTTAGGCAATTATCCTGGCCTAATTTACTACTTAACTCAGTTTATTTTCTGCCATTTGGATCAGCATCTGCCTTGCCTTTTTTTGGTGGGGGGGGGAAATCAGCTTTAGAATGAGTCTGCAGATTTTTGTTTTTTCTTTTTTTTTTTCTATGAATTCAGTGCAGAGAGCCTGCTTGTTCTCCACATGAAGAGACAGTGTGGGTGGTCTGAGTGTTACCAGGATTCCCTCCTCTTCTTTCTGCATTCATTCTGCGCATGTGGGAGAGTCTACAGATTTGTTTTCATAGCTCATTGTGTGAATAAAAAACTTCAAATTTTAGTTTATTAGCTGTAAGATATTTTTCAAATTATTTTTATTATTTTTTTTCTCTGTAATGCCTATGTTCAAACCTATGGCCTCACGTATGTTAAGCAAATGCTCTATTATGAGTTATAGTGCCTGTTCTCAGGTTACTATTACTTTTAATTTCTTTATATAATTAAATATCACATCATTCCTCCCTCTTCCCACCTGCCCCTTCCTTGTCTGTCTCCAAGAATCTTTCCTATTCACAGCCTTCTTCACTTCTTTAAGGTGTGTGTGTGTGTGTATGTGTGTGGTGTTCAAGAAGTCCTGGAACACCCCCCTCAGCCTGCATTCTAAATCTTCCATAACTCCCGTTTGGTTGACTTTTGCAGTATTCACCCAATATTGCTCTGGAAGCTTATGTCATCAAGGCTGCTGGCTTCACAGGGATGACCTGCTCCGTGTTCCAGAAAGTGGCTGCCTCCGACCGCGCAGGTCTTTCTGACTATGGGCGGAGGGACCCAGATGGGAACCTGGACAAGCAGCTGAGCTTCAAATGCAATGTTTCCAGTACCTTCTCAAGCCTGGCCCTGAAGGTGCGCTGTCCTCTCCGGTTATTTAAAGTTATCTTTGCTTAAGTTTGAATACTCAGTCTAGCTTTACACAGAAATCTTGCTAAAGTGTGTGTGTTTTAAGCTTTTTATTGGTTCTTTGTGAATGTCATATCATGTACCTCAGTCCTACTTCTCTTCCCTCCCCTTGTACTCACCCTCCTCCCTCATAGCGTGTAACCTCTTTCCAGCAGAGGAAAAACAGTCTTATTGTGGAAGCTGTAGTGTGTCACAGTGTGTCCCATGGTACACCTTTTGTTCACACTTCTTTGCTTACAAATGTTCATTGCAATGATTCATTGGTCTGGTATGAGGTCTCTGGCTTCTGCCATTGAGGATCAGTATTGGATCCTCACTGGGACACCTCTCAGATATGGTGTTGTTGCCCTGTGTAATGAAGATCCTGTAGTTTTGGATCTGTAGGATAGGCTCCTTCATGTACTCCAACAGTTTATAGATGGGGTAGATGTAGGGGTGGGCCAATTCAAAGCCCTGGATCTGGGCCTGAGACATATCTGAGATGGTCAGCCCACTGGCTCCTCTCCCACACTCATGTGCTTAGGGACAGCTCACCTACAACCCCCATATCCAGGACCAGCTCTTTTGCTGTCCTGACCTCATGAGGGCCAACTCTCTCAACTGCAGCTGGCAAAAGGGAGGGGAGTGGATCTCTTCCTGACACTGCCACCAAACGGTGGGTCTTCTGTTTTGTTGTTTTTTTCATGTATGTCTTTTTAAAGGGTGTGGTGAGAAGCTTTGGAATATGGTGCTGTTGTCTTAAAGGAGACTCTGACAGAGGTAGAACATGCGGACTTCACAGCCACACACGTTTTGCCTCATACTGCCTTTCTCTCACTTGGACATATCAAAACCTACTGTTTTTCTGATTGCCATGGTATAAAGGCAGATGAATTAATATTGTTTATCAAAATATTTTCTTTCATATAAGAGTTTTCTTTTGGTTTTTAAGACATTAAAGCATTTTCATGAGCCTTAGAATTATTGTCGGCTCTTGGGTATGCCTACAGTGACTACAGAAATCAGCCTTGATGTATGTCAAATTTTGGAAAAGAAGTGTCAATATGAGACATGTATTTTTAAAAAAAATGTGTCAAAATTTGCAGTGTATATTTTTTAAAAATATGGTTTTTGTAATTGTCTTTTGATCAATGAAAAAAAGAAGCTTATTTGCACACTTTCAGAGCAAATAAGCCTCACCACATTGAAGGAGAGCACTGGAAACAGAATGCAGGCCGCTCTGGACCCACGGCTCTGCATTTCACTCAGCTCTGTCGTGTTCTCTGTGACTTTTCGCTATAAGAAGGCCGCCAAATAATTGATCACAGAGGTGCTCTGATATGAGGAAGGTACCTAATGTGTCCACTCAGAGGATAGATGCTCTGATGCCCTTCATAAGGAGAGCTCGGTGTGCTGAGTGAGACTGTCTCAAGTGGGCCAGAGCTTCTGATGTTTTTACTCAGTACTCTGTGCTCAGAGGCAAATTGGCCAGATTGACCTGCTACTGTTGGCCTGATGGTAGTACATGATAACACAGCCCACCACTTGTAGTCCAATTTACCTGGAGAGCAGCATGCAGAGCACATTTGAGATAGGCATGTGTTTCTGAGGAGGGCTTGAGATTTATGGCTTACAGTTGGTAGAAAGGGGCGGAAGTGATGTTACCCCACATTTCCTGAGTTTCTCAGCCTGCCCCTGTGTCAGAACACTCCCAGCCAAGTGAGGGTATCACATGATCACTCTGGGATCCTTTTAAGATCAACCTGTACCTAGAGAACAAGGCACTCTGTCATTATTCCTATTCTGTGGCTGGTTATGGTGAAACAGGGTTGGGAGGGACATGTTCTTCACAATGCAGAATTAGATGGTTGGATGTCAGTAGTAGAAAATGCACTTCAGCTTTGTCACTCTAACAGGAGACTTTCCTCACCCCTAAAAATTGAGGCTGGGCAATTGTTTTGTTCCTTCTTTAAAAACTGCTTCAAAAGTATGCTAACTAGATTACTTGAACTAATGCAGTCATTCAGTGCATCCTCCTTCAGTATGGACACCCATTAGCACCTGAGTTGAACCTGTATAAAAGATACCTTTACACTTGCTGACAGGCATCTGGTGTGGCTGTTCCCTGGGAGGTTCTACTAGAACCTTACCAATAAAGATGCAGTTGTTTGCAGTCAACCATCAGACTGAGCTCAGGGGAAGCTGGGGGAAGGAATGGAGGAGCGAAGGGGGATTGCAACCCCATAGAAAGAAAAATGTCAGCTGCGCAGACTACCCAGAGCTCCGAGGGACTAGACCACTAACCAAGGAGTGTACAGGAGGGATCCATGGCTCCAGATACATATGTAGCCGAGGATGGCCTTGTCTGATATCAATGGAAGGGAAGGCTCTTGGTCCTGTGGAGGTTTGATCCCCATAGGGGGATGCTGGAGCAGTGGGGCAAGAGTGGGTGGGTGGGTGAGGAAGCACCCTCATAGAGGCAAATGGGAAGAGGGAGAAAGAGGATGAGATGTGCGGGTGTGGAGGGGTAACTGAGAAGTGGGATATCATTTGAGATGTAAAGGAATGAAATGATAAATAAATAAAAAAAATTTTTAAAGATGCCTTTACATAGCAGAAGGTATCTGGCTTGTTTGCTTCTTGCATATTTGGGTTTGTTATTGTGCATCATGCTGTCACTCTAGCTAGATTTATACTTTGCCATGCTGATTTTCCTGGGTTGTAGTATAGACTCATCTTTATTAAACAATTTTTGGTTGAAAATAATGCTGTTGAGAATACAGGGAATATACTTGAGATCCTGTATGTTCTAGCTGAACAACACACAAGCTGTGGAGTCTTGACATCCACACTGTGGCCTCATGGCCAGTGAGGACCCGTGCTTGCTGCTGCTGCCCAGTATTACAAGAGAGTGCCCACTGTTTGCTGTCATAGTTATGTGTAGGGGCTACAACGATCATGAGAGGCAGTTCAGCTTCTGCAGATTGAATCCGAAACCTGGCCTCAGTCAGCTTCACATTAAGAGTTTTGGGTGCCTGAAGGTACAGCAGGCAAAGCTGTTGTAATATTTACTTCCCCAATGATTCCTTTTGCTGTTGATACCACAATTTAGGAAGGTTCATATGAGAGAGCACTGTCTATTGCCAGTGGACAACAGGGCTGTGAGAAGTCAGCTAGTGTTTTGAGTAACTAAGAGTCAACTGTTTATAATTGACTAGAACCAGTTATCCTTGAACATCCCACATGTCTCTCATCCCAGACACCTGGGGCTTTATCCCAGCTGAAGCCCTCACCATTTCCCACCCAGTCCTTAAGTGCCTTCACTCTTCCAACCTTGGTTGGTTCCTGCCCTTTCTCGAGTGCTTAAGCTCTTCCCTGCTTGGAAGACACTCTGTTGCTCTCTCCCCTGGGGCTCTGTGCAGACTGCTGCTTCTTTTCCTTTTTCACACAATTAGTCCCTGTTAATCCCAACATGCTTTGTTCATTTGCTGGAATAGTTACAAGTCTTCTGATGGTGCATTGGTTCTTCAGGGTCATGTGATCTGACTGTGGTCTCTGTAGCCTGCATTCCTTGTATTCTCCTTCCCTATTACCCAGTTGTATATACAGAGACCAGGGTCTCCCACTCTCAGACTCTCCATTCCATGCTATTGACAGGGGTTCATGAGATGGTACCAAACTTAAACTGTTTTGAAAAGATGAAAGGAGGTATCTATGTTGACATTTACAACAATGCTTTCTCAGGGTTAGCTTTATTCTTAGTACATTGTAGCACTTTCTTGTCTAAGTTATGAATTTTGATAGCAAGAACCTGATCTTGTCTTTGGGGACCACACAGGGCCAAACACAAAATAACCTAATCTCTAAAAACTGTTGAATGAAATTAACAGTTAAATGTTCTTAACAAGGAAAATCAGTTGAAAGTGAATCCTGAAAGCACCCCACCCTCATTATCTGTAGCAAGTAAAGAAGCAAGAGGTGGCTAACTATCTAGTTACAGACAAGAAAGTGCCTTAGGAGGTGGCTAACTATCTAGTTACAGACAAGAAAGTGCCTTAGGAGGTGGCTAACTATCTAGTTACAGACAAGAAAGTGCCTTGGGAGGTGGCTAACTATCTAGTTACAGACAAGAAAGTGCCTTAGGAGGTGGTTAACTATCTAGTTACAGACAAGAAAGTGCCTTAGGAGGTGGTTAACTATCTAGTTACAGACAAGAAAGTGCCTTGGGACATGCCACCTTTTTACAATTGCATGAAGAAATAAATTGGTATTTTGTTGTTTTGAATTCAGTGATTTTTAACTCATCCTGACTTTACTGTTAGAATTTTATAAAAGTTAAAAAAATATTGTCTAAAATTTGAATATTACTTTTGGAGGAAGGCCATATTATTTCGTGAGATACTAACATCTAATGTGCTTTCAGACTTGAGTATCATACATGTATCATGCTTCTTTTTTAGTAATTTGCCATGGATGATACTGAAATGCTCATGATAACATGCCTTTCATATGTGTTCATGTTTTACCTGTTTGTATAGTGAAACAAAACTGCAGATGTTAGAGCATGCGGTTCTGGCTTATTGCTAAGTCAGCATTATTTTCTTCCTGGCCCCTGTCCTCTGTCCTCCCACTGCCAGAGCAGTTGTAATCATAGCACCTACAGCTCGGCAGCCTCCACGCCCCTCCTGGCCACATTTCCCTCCATCCTTTGTCACAGAGGTCATTGGAAGTGTTCTGAAGGTGAGACATAAATTGAAGGAAATTGAGCAGTATTACCCTGTCCCCCAAGCATGAGGGAACCACTCAAAACATGTTTGCCTGCCGTCCGCACAAGGTCCGCCATCTTCCAACAATGATGATAGAAGCCATAGTCATGCACTTCTCACCGCTCCTTAAGAAAAGTTTCCCATTTATTAGCTGTGTATTCCTATGTGTATATATCTTGCTCACTGCTGTAATCCACACAATCTTAAAACCCACATATGTTGAATTAATTTCAATTCATAATTTCTTAAACTGTTTCCTGCCTTCAGGCAGGCAGACAAAGGTATAGCCACGAGGAACGTAACAAATTATGTGTTACTCAATGATTTCTAAAATTAGATTTACAGCCTTCCCGTGGATGGTGAGCATACTTCTTTTAAAGGAAGGAAACATACATTTCTCATTCTTACAGGAAATGTGCGTTTTGCATTCTTACTATGAGTTGTGGACATGATTGATGCAGCTGCAGTTCTTCTCACTACCCCGGGGCTCCTCCTCTCATCCCATCGAACCTGTAATTATTACTTGGTAATATTCTTTATTGGGCTCTGAAGGAAGTTTAGAAGCCCTGACTATATAAAGGCCTTGGGTCTGTAGCTCCTGCTATGAGCTTTTTCATTATTGTTTTTGATTAGTTTTACAAGCTTAAGATTAGATTTTTTTTTTCCAAATTTCAAACATTTACATTTCCTTTTTTCAACATGTTGAATGTTAGTTTTGACATTTAATAATCAGTTTGGCATCTAAGCTTGAGTTAGAGGCTCTCTTGTCCTCGCCCACTGGTGTTTTTCCTCTGACTTCCTGTACGCCAGAAAGTCCAGGCCTACATCAGGCTGCCATGTATTCTTCAACCACAAAATCTACTTTGGCTTGTCATTACTGACACTCTCCTAGAGAACTCTGTTTACTTTCTAATAATTTTGAGTTCTTTGGTAAGACTATTTTATGAACTTTGTAGTTCTTAAGCTTGTGTAGATGTCTATTATGTAGGATTATGAACTATTAATTGAATGATGGCTTGATTTTTATCTTTAGGTAACTTCTTATACATTTAAAATAAATGTATATATTTTCATATCAAAGAGCCCTAAAAACAGGAGAGGAGTTAGAGATGCACTCATTCCCACACTCAGGAGTCCATAAAAACACTAAGCTGAGAGCCATGATAGATACTCAGAAGTCCTGCTGCAGACCCGTGCAGGCCCAGTGCTTGCTGCTTCGGTCTCTGAGTTCACTTGATTTAGAGGCCTTGGTCTCCAAGTGTCCTCCCTCCCCTCTGGCTCTCAGACTTTGTACCTCCTCCCCATGGCTCTGAGAGGAGGGATTTCCATCATATTTGTAAGAATAGTGGGAGTCTTTGCATGGTTTTCCTTAGACAGTAATTCTGACACATATTTTCATGACATCTTTAATTTAAAAGTAATATGTAAATATCTCAAATAACACCCAACAGATTATTGCCAGGGATCTGCTGTGCCTGCATTGTAAGCAGAACACTTAAATAATTACAAAGCCAATCATTTGCTTCAGTAGAACCTTTTAATTTTTTCTTTCAGTAAGCATGCCATGTTGACTTGGTTAAATTTATTAATAGTGAGCTATTTTCAGTAAATGTAAATGACAGGAAGTCGTACATCGGAGATAAAAAAATGAATAATGTTATCTGCAGCCCAGATTCCTTCCTGTCTAGTTAATAAGCAGAGAGAGAGATGTGCTGGAGCTGCAGGCCTTGGTTGTGTAACACAGGTGTGCACAGTATTTAGAGTCCAGAAGAGGGAATAGCTACCCAGAAAGCCACTGGAATGACTCTTCCACCAAAGCATGATGTTCAGACTTGTATAAAGTCTTTCTCTTGGCTTCCAGCCATCTGTACTGATCTGTCTCTTCTGTTGTAAACAGAATTACTTTGTTAAATAGCAAGTCCAATAGATGGATTCAAAAGTTTTGTCAGACAGCATAATATCGGGGCATTGCTGTCAGGGCCTCCTCTGCCCAGCAAGCTGTACCTGGAGAGCAGAGGTCCTGCTGTGACGCTCTTGCCCCCATGTCTGAGCTAGGACATAGATGTAAGCAGGAGTCTCTAGTCAAATTATATGGTGCCTTAGAATGTGGGGCAGTATTCTGAAAGTCTCACAATCAAAGTATTATTAAAGTAAAATAATGGTCACCTTTGTCTTTCGAGAGGAAATTCTTTTGGTTCCCTGTAGATTGCTTTGGAGGGAGAAAGGGCTTGGTGTCCAAGAAAATGACTTCACGTGATAAATTCTTCCCTTAGTGAATATTTTCAGGTTAGTTGAAATCTCTGTCTCCTGAGCATATAGATATTTTTTATTAAAGATGAATGCTTAACTTTGTTAATGTGTTTATTAAAGTTGAATGTGTAACTAAAAATCCACAGTAGACACAGAAAATATTGCTGCTTGACCTTTTGGCCGAGGTCAAGTGTGAAGAAGTGAGGACACATTCTGTGGCCATCAAGCACTTTCTCTTCTCTTTGTTGTGTTTCTCTAACCACCCAACCACTGTTTCTTAGCTCAAGGAAACTCATGCTGAAATAGCAGTGCGTTGTTTTCTCTGTAAAATCCTAGTCTTTTATTGTGTGAACTTGATTCTGTTCACCCCTCCGGCTTACTCTTTTTAACTGTAAAATTGATGAATGAAGCTCTCGATCAGCTTAATGCTGTCTGTTGTAGCTGTGTATGTTGTCATGGGAAAATTAACAATTCTCTTATTTTTAAACTCTTGGAAAAAGAACTTGTGTTTCTTTCTGATTTATATTTTTGACCTATGCTGTTCTGTGCTGCTCAGACGTTTTGTTTCTGAACTTATCAGTTGTTTTAAATGTTAACTTTTTTTTTTTTTTAATTTTCTGTTTTTTGGGTTTTTTTTGTTTTTTTGTTTTTTCCGAGACAGGGTTTCTCTGTGTAGCCCTGGCTGTCCTGGAACTCACTCTGTAGACCAGGCTGGCCTTGAACTCAGAAATCCGCTTGCCTCTGCCTCTGCCTCTAAATGTTAATTTTTATAAACACTTTTTGAAAGCATGTTTAGCATATAATTTGAACATTTTCATGACTATCTGTCACTAGTATGGTGAGTTTTATAATATATACATATATGTTTTTTTCAGAACACCATCATGGAGGCTTCTATTCAGCTTCCTTCCTCCCTTTTCTCACCAAAACAAAAGCGAGAAGTCCGAGCAATGGATGACTCCCTCTATAAGCTTCAACTCATTGCCTTCCGCAATGGAAAGCTTTTTCCAGCCACTGGAAATTCAACAAAGTTGGCAGACGATGGCAAGCGGCGGACAGTAGTGACCCCTGTGATCCTCACAAAAATAGGTTTGTGTGGCAGATGTTACCCGACAGTTGCTGGGCACTGTGGCTTTATTGGTTGCTCTTCCTAAAAATATGCTTATTTTTGTCCTTTGTTGTTTTAACGAGTCACTAGTGAAAAAAGATCTTGCAGAGTGCCCATCAGTGTATAAGTTGGCATTTAATTGTTTATGAAGTTTGTTTGAGAAATTCCGTTCTTTCCCATTTTCTCCAGATGGTGTGACCGTAGATACCCACCACATCCCTGTTAATGTGACTCTGCGCCGAATCGCCCACGGAGCAGATGCAGTGGCAGCGCAGTGGGACTTTGATTTGCTGAATGGACAAGGAGGCTGGAAGTCAGATGGGTGCTGTATACTCTACTCGGATGAGAACATCACCACCATTCAGTGCAACTCCCTGGGCAACTATGCTGTGCTAATGGTGTGGCCGTTGTTAGCTTGGTGTATAAATACTATATATTCTAATGGTTCTCTATGCATAATTAAGCCCAAACGAAGAATTTACTTTTTAACTTAACATAACTGGCTCCATTTAATTATGTAAGAGGTGATTCTGGATTTCAAGGGGAATTGAGTTACTACAAAGTGAAATGAATGAGGCTGTACTTTGCAGAGGATGCTCAGTGAACTATAAGGGAATCAGATCAGCTACACTCTGACCTTAAAACGTGAAGAGATAGCTTGGGTTTCTGCAGTTTGACTCCTTCAATGTGCAGCGGTTTGTTTGCTGAAAGATTCACAGCGGTTATCAAAAGGTGTTGGACAGCATGCCTACACGGCTAGCCTTTTGAGTGGAAGGTGACCGTGAGAATGGATGGCAGTGACTTTAGTAAGTTCTGTGGCTATGGAACAGTACTGATTTGATTATCACTCGGTTGTCAGTCAGTCCACCGACCAGTCTTATTCACCAGTGGTGTTGCCTGTTGTTCCATTCTTAAAGGAACTTCTGTTAATACATGCAGTCAGGTCTCCTAAAATACTTGCCTGAGTCTTGAGATACTTGATTCATTCTTCTCTGTCCTGAGCACATCAGGATGAAGTGACCCACCTTAGTTACTGTTGTAGCTACTTTGCAGTTATTTTCCAGTTGTTACATGTTGGCTCCATCTTGGTTGTATGTGTAGAGCACCGAGAGACCACTACAGGTATGGAGACATTGCTCAGAAATAGCCAAGACTTCCCTGTTTATTTAATTTCAATTGTGAATTTGGTATCTAGATAGTATTACTTATATATACTTATACTTGTATAGATAATCTTGAAACATAGTTTGTTATACTTGTTTTTTTTTTTAAATGTTATAGCATTTACCAATAGAAATGATCTTGAGGTAAGCCCGGATTATAATAGTTTTCCCCAGGGTTTGCTTCATTTTCCTTGTTTCTGTCTTTTAATGCTTTTCCTGGTCCCTTGGCATATAAAGCTTGAAAATGGATATTTTACAGGTGATAGGGTTGTCATGGCAGTGACTCCATGAATCTTTGCACACAGCTGTAAGCAGTGCACTTGAACCATATCCAACATACCTGTACTTCAGCATGCACACTCTTGGAATCCTTGATGGATGGAGGACTACATACCACTAGAACCAACTTTATTTTTATTATTATTATTATTATTATTATTATTATTATTATTATTATTATTACTACTACTACTACTACTACTACTACTACTACTACTACTATTATTTATTTATATTTACCTTTTGTGCTTCAAACCATTGTTCATAGCTAATGAGATGTCTGGTTTCTTTGATTTCACATTTCACTGTTTTGCAACTGTCTTTGAATTAAAGCATTACTGGGCCTGTGAGCTGGCCGAGTAGGTGAAGTGCTCTTTTCCAAGCCGAAGGTCCCAGTTCCATCCATAGGTCCCACATATGTTGGAGGAAGAGAACTGACTTCTTCAAGTTACCCTCTGACTTCTATCCAGGCCACATGGCATTCAACTTGCGTGTGTGAGTGCGCACACACACACATACACACACACACACACACACACACACACACACACACACACAAGGTACATAATTATAATGTGACAATGATTAAAATTTGAGACAATTTCTTTTTAGGCCCTCCCCCTTTTTTGAGATTTTAATACAATTACATTCCTTTTTTTTCCCCACTTGCTCTCTTTTAAATTCATGACTTCTTTGTCCCTTAATTATTATTGTTGGTGGTGCTGGTGGTGCTGGTGGTGTGTGTGCTTCTCAATACATAAATACAACCTGCTCAGTCTGGTACTGTGTTTGTTTTCGGGGCTGACCACTGGGTATTGGACAACCTATTGGTGTGAGAAGATTGTTTCTCTAGCTCTCAGCTTTCCTTAGTGTGTGTAGGGTTGAAGCTTCATGAGTTCAGCCTTCCACATTAGCATGTCCATTGGTGTCCTTGTTCAGCTCATGTTTGGGCAGTCATGTCAGTGAGACTTCATGGCTATAGCTTCTGACATGTCTAAAAGACATGATCTCACAGCAAATTCCCTGTTCCTCTGGGAGGTTAAGACCTTCCAGTCTCCTCTTCCTCAGTGGTCACATACCTCTAGTAGCAAGAGTTATGTGGTAGATGTCTCAGTGGAGTCATCTTTGTGGAGTCAGTTCCACAAGTCTACATTTTGATTGGTTTTGGCTTTAAATTGTTCCTCATTCACATTTGAGAGTAAAATATTTGGAAGCCATGTAGCATTTGAAGGAGAAACAATAGGAAATACAAGATTGTCTGAAATGTATGTAATACTGATCAGAAGTTGAGCAAAATAAAGGAAACACAGAAATCCTGCATTTTAAGCTTCACTATGATACCGCACCATGTGAAACTTTTGTTTTTGTTTAATCTAATACTAGTTGAAAGCTTCTATTTTTGAATTCCCTAACTGTTCTTCTAAACTATTTAAATTAGTATAATCCTTTTCTAGAAGGAATAAGCTATTCTTTTATCTTTCAGATTTTTAATCTTTTAAAAAATGTGAAACACAGTTTTTCATAGCTGGAAGACTGCTAAGATCTTTCCCCCTATTTTCACAGAATCTTGTTTTCTGAGATGTAACTGCCACCTAGAGGCAGAAGCTAGAAACACAGCTGGGATTGCTGACAAAGTTGTAAAGTTACCATAGAGTGTGTAGAAAATTTAGAGTTGCTTCTTCATCATACAGACTTAGGTTGTAGGCATATCTCTGAGCGCTTATGTAGCATTCATGGAACCCTGGGGTCTATCATCAGGACTACAAGAGAAGATTGCACCTATCCTATAGTACTTACATCAAGTTAAGATAGAAATAATGCCTTTTTAAAATTGAAAACTATTGCTTTGTTTCTTCTAACCTTTTATTGACTCATAAATGTAATCCTGTTTTTCTTGAATGTTCTCTTCTTAGGTCTTTATGTAAAGTCAAATGTCCTTGTCTCTAGGAAGATAAGCCATGTGCTTATGATCCAATTGGGAAATGTGCTTTAAAGAATGAGATACAACTACTGTTTTTGCTGCTATATCTACAATAGATGTTATCCTGGTTGGTTCTGCTTATCCCTACAGTCAGTTAGAGGGAAGCTATCCAGTAACCTCAAGGGGGGATTATCAGCAGAAGTTGGAATTGCTGCATTGATATCAGAAATGCCCAGTGGGGGTCAGAAGAATCAAAGGAGTGCTGGGCAATAGAGGCAAATAGGAGTAGACACTATGTAGGATCTTAACACCTTGTTCATTCAATAATAGTGAGGCCAAAGTGCTCACTGTAGGCTTTGCCTTTATTTCTCGAATTGTCTAGTTGTAAAAACCAGTGGCTACTTCCTCGTTCCTCTAATAATGCTGAGTTTGCTGAGTAAAAGCAAGTCAGTTCTAATTAGTACATAGTTGACCAGAATGCCAGCAAGGTTTCTGCCTAAACAACTTTTAAACAACACACTCATCCACATCAGTTGTTTTAATTATGTCTGTATGTGAAGACACAGTGGGAACCCCTCAGTTGTAAGTTTTACATAACTGTAGCTAATAGTTCCTTGCATATTGAAGAGGTTTCTATGTTCAGACAACATGCAGCCATGTTTTCACCTGTTTTCATACATGCTTGCTTGTTGTGTACATTGTCCTAAACCCTGCTTCCAGGATTGAGAGATGGCTTGGTAGATAAAGTGTTTGCTGTGAAAGATTGAGGACCTGGAGTGAAAAGCCAGATGTCTCTGGGGATACCATTAAGGAGGAGTACCATTGTGAGATGCTCTGGCCAGCCAGTCTACTCAAATTGGTGAACTCCAAGTTCAGTAAGAGATCCCATTTCAAAATATAAGGTGGCTCTCTGTGAGGTCAAGAGCAGCCTGGTCTACAGAATGAGTTTTAGGACAGCTAAGGCTACACAGGGGAACCCTGCTGCAACAACAACAACAACAACAACCCAAAAGCAAAACGTAAGATAGAACGTGATTTAAGAAGACATCTGTACCTACCACTGGACACACTGGGGCAGTGGAGGTGGGGCAGTAGTAGCTGATCTGCAGTAGGCACTCATGTGTCAGGCACTCTTTGTGATTTTTATGGTATAGGCAGTTGTCATAGTCTCTTGTCCATAGGTCTGGAACTGAGGTAGTTTAGCTTTGGGACAATGACTAAAATCCAAGCAGTGTGATCCAGAATCACTATTCTAACTATACTGCAGAACTTCATCTCTTACATCTCACATGTCACAGAGAGAAAAACACACTGTCTGTCTGCCCCCTCTCTCGTCTCTGAGGAATGTCTTCTAGCCCTGCCTTAATGGCCTTAGATTTTCTCTGTTGGATCTGTTTCCAGCAGTTTGCTTGTACAGTTTCACTTTACACATTTTATGATGTCCATACAAGATAAATTTCTGCAAGATGAAACTAAGGATCAGAGGGACCAGCTCTTCACTTTCTCATTAACTTTCAAGACTGGGCAAAGTACATATACCCTGGAGTTTGGATTAATGCTATTTCCATGTCATGCCCACCACTAACTGTCAAGGTTGCTACTCCAGCACTTAGAAGTCCCATGCATTTCTTCCCCCTTTGTAACACTGTGTGCCATAGGTAAATTGTGATTGTGCTCACAGTCCACGCTTGGTGCCCATGGTATTGCTTTGTGTGTCTGCTCTCTCCCTCATTTCCCCATTACATTGGGGAGATTACTCTCTGTGTGAAGCAGTAGTTCATATTTTTCAGTACATGCACATCAATTCCGTCCATGCAGTGAAAATACTGAAAACAGTCCATTATATTGATAATGCACATCAGGTGAGTGAGTGGAAGCTGATCTTGATGAGTCACATGCATGCTTTTGATTGACTGTGCATTCCTATGAGTAGAGGCCAGGAATGTGAACCATCCCATGCTTAACTTCAATATTAATGCCCCACAGCTTACTGAATCATTGGTACCAGCTTAGTCTTGGTTGTTAGGACATTTCTTAGTTGCTTGTTGTTCTCATTGGTATTTGGAATCATCACTTTGGTGAGAGTGATTTCACTCTGTTTCTTGTGTTATAAGAGTGTAGTTCTTATTATTACAGTAGTGACTGGGATGTTGAACCTGCATGTGGATTCTTAGAGAATTTGCTGAGGGCAAAGGCCAGCCCCAGTGTGCCTGGCTTGTTTTCTGGGTTCCCGATGGTCTATGAATACACACACTCTGTGCATGTAGGTTTTGCAGAGCCCTTGTCAGACTCTCGGGTTCTCCTCCTGCCCCCTGTGTGAACGGGATTCCTTAGATGTTTTGTGCTTGACTTCCTAGGGTTTTTTGTAGTCAGGTAGTCAGTGATCTTTACATCCTGTTTATAGAATCCCAGCTGATCCCAAGTTCACAAATGTCTTTTTACTTGCCTTTTTCTTCTTCTAAATTTTTCCTTTTTTATATTAATTTTTATCTTTGTTTTCTTCAAGACACCCCAGTATGATTTTCCTAACACATTTAGTTTCACTGTTCAACCAACACTAGTTTTGAGTGTTGTGTGAAATACAGTGCCCCAGTTTTTAAGTGATCTCTTGTTCATTGTTGATGGTGTGTGGAGGTTATAGAACCTTTAGGCAGTAGAGCTCTCATGGAGGACATGCATCCCTGGGGTAGGCGTAAAGCATTTATAGCCTTATCTCACTTCCTGTCTGGCTTTGTTTCCTGTGTATGGAGGAAATGAAATCAGACAGATTCCTACTGCAGGCACCACATGCTGTGATGAACTCTTCTTTCTCTGAAACTGTGAGCCACAATAAACTCTTTCTTAAACAAACAACAAACAAATAAAACTACAATAATTAACACAATGTAAGGTAGGAAGCCGTTACTTCAGATAGATCACAGAGATGTCAGTTGGGGCCAGAGCTTTTAGTCAACAGCATGTCAAACATTCAAAAAAAATGCCCAGTAGCTAAATGTCTATAATAGCCCATGACCATTCTTTGTTCCCTCAGGATCTGACTGGATCAGAGTTGTACACCCCAGCAGCCAGTCTCCTGCACCCTGTGGTTTATACCACTGCCATCACTCTCCTCTTATGTCTCTTGGGCGTTATCATCAGTTACATGTACCACCACAGGTAAGAGAGCACATCTGGCCATCATAGCTCTGTGCACTTAGAGGAGGACTTCCGTGTGATACAGATGGTACCCTTACAAAATAAAGATGCTTACTGTTGGCTGCCCACAGCCTTCATTGCATGCCATCTGGGATATGAAGAGCCATCAGCTAATTTCAGCCCTGAGGAATTTTCTTATTCCTTCTGTGCTCCGTTGAGGACATCTTTCCATTTCCAGTTTGCCGGGGTCATACCTGGAAGAGACAGTGGGAGTGTGAGCTGGAGGCTGGGGTGGTGGGCACAGGAGCAAGAGGGCTGAAAGCAGAGTTGGGTTTCGTCATGTACAGGGTCCCGGCAGAGCTGTCTCCTGGTAGGACACAGTCCATGTTTGTATCTTACAGCTTTCTCACTGTTGCTGCCTCTTTAAAGATAGCACTTTGAAGAAAGTTGATGACATTTACATAGAGGGTTTGGTTTATGGTAATTGGAGACACAACTATTGAAACTTTTATTTTCTGATCAGAAGTAACAAACTAAAAGGATTTGCTAAGCCGGAAACTTACCTTACAAAAGATTCTGCTAGAGCATATTTTCCTATTTAGGTCGGACATGTATGGCATTTCTTGACATTTGCTTCGGAAACAAAAGGTGATTTTGATGTATTTTTAAAAAAAAGGAAAAGAAAGATTTAAACATTTCATTATAAAAGGCCAGGAGGAAACGAGTTGGGCATTTCAGCCATATGTGCTATCCAGCTTGGGCAGGACAGAAAACTCAGTGGTACATTAAAGGCATTTCTACAAAGCTCAGCATCAAATTCAGGCTTCTTCAACATCATTTAGTGACAGCTGTCCATGTTCTGATGACGGAGAATGTGTACAGCTTTTGTGCATGCTGTGGGTCTGGGAAAGTCTTTTTAATATATAAAGCTAAGTGTTAAGAGACAGTGTTAGCTTAAATGGACTGTCAAATTGTGTGTGTGTGGTCTATATTAAGTTAGTAAGATTATTTAAACTTAAAGCATATAACTATGATCTTTGGTGGCACGGGAGTTAACCTGGAGCAGCTCTCCAGAGCCCTGCTGCCAGTGTCGCAGCCTGAATGTTCATGTTCCTCTTTTCTCCAACAGCTTGATTCGAATCAGTCTCAAGAGCTGGCACATGCTCGTGAACTTGTGTTTTCATATTTTCCTGACCTGCGTGGTGTTTGTGGGAGGAATAACCCAGACCAGAAATGCCAGCGTCTGTCAAGCAGTAAGTCAAACTTGAAAGGTTTTAGGGTGGAAAAAAATTATGATACTAGAAAATAACTTTGTGTTTCATTAACTGTAAAACAAAAAACCTGTTTCTCTGGAGTCTTCCCTTTACCTGCGGCCCGGCCTAATGCCTGTCCACCAAGCAATCTAGCAGTGTTCTGGAAGTTTTGAATATTTATTCCCAGCCTAATGACTAGCTCTAAAAACTTGTCTCTGTCCTTAGCAGTTGCCTGTTACCTGTCAAGCCCTTTACAGTGATTAATAGTTCATTTAAATGTTTATAAAGTCCCAACTTTGAGTGAAAAATAAATGGCATTTTCCTGATAGATTTTAAAGGAAGACTTAACATTGATAAAAAAAAAGGAATTGGGTGAAACTAAGAAACCATTAGCTTTGCTAAATGTAAAGACTTAAATATTTACCTCTTGTTTTAAAGTATGACCTTTGCTCTTCAGGTATAATGTTGTTATGCCTTCTTCTCCTCCATATAAGGATGGGGGACACATAGTTCTCTTTTGTTGCTTCTGCATTGCTCATCTGAGAGTAAGAGGCGTAACTCCGTGGTGAGGAATTGGACTGCTCGGATTTGCATCTCCGTTCCGCCACTTGCTGAGTGTGCTGGCGGGCAGTTCGTTGAACTGTTTTGTAATTGTGACCTAGAACCTAGAAGGTGTGATTTGCCTTCAGCTCATAGTACACAGGTGAGCTGTGGTGTACTGCTATGCAAGCATCTCGTCCCAGAGACTTCCTGTTTCATGTAACTATGAGTGTCCACTCTGTACCCACCACACAGCGCTTCCCATGTCCCCATCCCTCTAACAGTCAGCTGGGTCTCCACCTTCTGTTGCTTGTCTGCCTTTGACTTCTGAGGCTATTTAACATTCTACCATTGTGCAATGTCCTTGACGTTATCTCTGCTGTTGAATATGACATGATTTTCTTCTTTATAATGTTGGAATAACATTCCATTTTAGTACCTTTGTGGATTTATTAAAAATAGGAATTGTCTCCACCTCTTGACTTTAGTAAAGCTACAGTGAAAATACAATATAAATGTCAGTTTGAAATCTTGATTCCTATAGTTAGTGTGTCTGTCTCAGTTTCTGACCTGCAAATTGAAGTGATAATTGAATTGTTGGGTGATATGATTGTATATATTAAAAATGCAAAACTAATTCACACATGTATTACTAGAAAAGACATGAAAGTTTAGAAAAGACTAAATATGACTTTAATGTACATCAGTCTCCTGCTAGTATGCAGACATGATGTCTTCGTTACTTTCTGATTATAAGACATCATGATGAGCTGGGCATAGCAGCTCATACCTTTCTTTAATGCTAGCACTTGAGAGGCAGAGGCTGGCAGATCTCTGTGAGTTCAAGCCAGCCTTCAAGAAGGAAGGAAGGAAGGAAGGAAGGAAGGAAGGAAGGAAGGAAGGAAGGAAGGCAGGCAGCTAGCATGATGAAGACAACTTACAACAGAAAGCATTTGATATGAGACTCATTGTTCTAGAAGGCAGTAGATCCATGGCAGGGAGCAGGCAGGTATGCAGGCATGGAGTGGGAGATGAGTGGGTTAGATCTCAGGAAGTACGTTGTCCAGAAATCAGCTCAAGCTGGGCTAGAAGGATTTCCGGTTGCTATGTAAAAGCCGGCATACTTTAGGAACTTGTGAAACTGGTACTGGGCTACCAGAAGGTGTCATTGCCCTTGCCCCCAGGAGAAAGGACTGATGAGTCTCTAATAACATATACCTGGGGTGGCATATCCAAGCCCATGCTGGCCTGCAGGCTCCCTCAGTCCCTTTTCACAGGTGCCCATTATACATTTTAAACTCCATGCTTACCCACTGCCCACCTCCCCAGACTTTCTGCCTTTATGATAGCAAGGTTTTCCCCTGCCCTGCTGCTCTCTGGCTCTGACAGATAGCTGTGCCACATCCAGTCTGCTGCTTTCTCTTTCTGCTCAGAACTCTTTGCGATGCCTCTGGATGCTCTCTGTCTTAGTCACAGGAAAAGCCTTCTCCCAGTCATGGAGCTGCCGTTTTAGTGCTCTCTTTACTGCACTTCTCACATAGAGAGCTTATATCTGATCCACAAGTGTGCTCGTGAACATGTGGATCCCATGGACTCTGTTGGGTGGAATGTGAGTGGACATCCTGTGAAGCTTCACCTTTAAAGTGAAAGGTTTGCAGACCATGGAGCCTGCAGTTTCACTCTTCGGTTTAATGCCCTCGCTCTTGTGGGTGTGCATATGTACATGGTTATGTATATTCATGTAGTGTTATATGCAGTAGCAGAAACCTGGAAGCAACCAAATGAATGCCTGTCACAGAGAGAAACTTTGGGCATGTAGTGAATAGTGAAGAGCAAAACCAGTGAAGCTGAGGTAGAAAAAGGCTGAGAAATTGTATTTACACTGAGAAATATTTTTACTAAGATAAAGATGAGTAATGTCACCTACTTTAAACAAAGGTAGTTGCAAGAAAACTGAAGAATAATAATAGGTTTGATAGTTCCCTAAGAATCGGGGTTACATGGTTAACATAGAAACAGGTTATTTTCAAGGTCAGAATTTTATCATGCTGGTGGATTTTCGGATGGTTATTACATGATAAACAATAATTTATTATCACAGACACAGGCCATGCTTAGCCCAGTCATGTTGTATTATTGCCTTTTGTGATAAATTCGTCACTGTATTCTTAAAAACAAACTTAAAATAGTTGCATATTTGTAACAATCACTGAGAAGATTTAGTGTCAGAGTTTCAATGGGAGCAGGCTTATACTAACTTTTCTAGTACTGCCTGTATTGACAGTTACATCTCAGCTGTGTGACGTGTTTGTAATAGCCATTCCTCTGCCCTTGAAAGCATACTTTCAGATAAGTCTTGGATCAGGTGATACAGACAGAAGACATCTGCTTTGTTCTTGGTCCCTCATATTCACATCTCTGCTTCTAGCTTGGGTTGAAGGTACTATCAGTCACAGTTTTAGAGATACTGTCCCTCATGTACCTCTGTCAGGGCTTGCTATAACTTCATAATACCTAATTATTCTTCCTTGTCTCTGGACTCTAAGCTATCATTGGATTCGAGGTGAGAATTGTATGGCTTGGGTTGTCCACATTTATCAAGGAACCAACCTAAGATCTGACCTGTGGTAGGTGCTCTGCAGTTACTAAGAAAAAGAATCCTGTGCTTGTGGATAGACATCAAGCCCCTGTCCTTGTTGACCATGGTTCCTGTTAGTACAGCCCACAGTACACTTTGGTACAACTATCCTCAATTTCACCCCAAAGTACTCTTTGGTTTCTTGAAGCAGACATGTTAATTTATTTATTATGAATAGGAAGGGACTATTGTAAAGATGGCCAAATGGTATTTTTATAGCCTCTCTACAATGAAGAGAAGGGGATTGTGTGGACTCCTCAGGAAGTCAGAACAAATGTTCCAGTTAAAGGTTTATAAAGTATGTAACAGACATAGCAGCATTGTTCTTGTGTTCATGACTCGGGACTCCTTACTCTGTTCTCACATTGTAACGATCCAGTTGGTTGGGCTGGGAAGGGCATGTGTAGAAACCTTGTAAGGATTTCCGATCCTGGTGGGTAGTAGTTCTTCTGTGCCTGCCTCATCCACTTGTTCTACTGGTCTACCTGGTTAAGGCTTCTGTATTTCTCCTGTAAAATATGTGTTACACTGGTTAAATAGAATGATATTTATGTTCTTCTGTCTCTAAAACTGAGCCATTAATAGGTGTGCCTTTAATTGAAGCACTTGGGAGGCAGAGGGTATGGATCTCTGAAAGTTCAAGGCTGGCCTGGTCTACATTCAGAGTTATAGGCTAGTACAGAGACCCTGTTTCTCTATAAACTGAGGACTTTGGCACCAGATGTATAAAACTGAGAACATGACCATTCCAAGGCATGGTTGAGGGTAAGGTTTTTATTATAGATATGGGGTAGAGTATGGCCAGAGGCATCTGGAAGAGGCCAGAGCAGGGAGAGAAAGTAGTACATTGAAAATGGCCACCAAACTGGTCTTGGGCATGAGAGAGAGGAGGGAAAGAAGGTGAGGGAAAGACAGAAAGAGTGTCAGCAAAGGAGCCCAAGAAAGGAAGACTAAAAAGAGAAATGGCAGGGTTCTATAGGAATGAGAAGCTGAGGAAGAGAAGTCTATGAGCTGGAGAAGTTTAGGGTAAGGGTGAGGTGAGGAGGGCCACAGGTAGCTGTAATACTCAGAAAGCCAACAGGCCAGATGTGCCTTAGTAGGTTATAGGCACCACAGTTAGCTATTTTCTTTTCGACCTGACAGTCTCAAAGTACACCAACCATGTAATCACTGAGCTCTAATGTGCTCACTTTTAGGTACCATTGTGCATGTAGTTTATATAGTTGTCTCTCTCTTCCCTCTTTCAGGAGTCACATACTTACCATTAGAGGGTGGTATTACACATTCTGCTCCAAGGTGATTGGCTGAGAATGTTGGAAGCGTCAGCTGCCAAGTTCCTATCAGTTCTAGTATTCTGCTGCTTTTAAGTGGTTTGTGGAAGGAGCTGGAGGAAGCAAAGAGGCAGAGCTGAGAGTTTGAAGAGGCCTGGCCCAGGGTTGGGGAAATTTGTGTTCTACCATGTTCCACTGAGTAATTGCTTGGTGGTTCATTTTCTGTCCTTGGTTTTCTTCGCTGTGCATAAAGGGATTGGCTGCACCTTCCTTAACTGTCCTTGCTGTTCTGCTGTCCCGTGATTTGATCTCCACATAGAGTGCCAGATGCCCTTCTCCTGTGTCCTTTTCTATCTGTTATCTAGAAAATCGCTGTGCTGGCACAGAGAGCCAGTGGGGAAAATCTAATCAGGAAACAGGAAGAGCTATCTACTTGTGACTGAGTCTTTAATTTTTATGTTAACCCTAGAAGGCACTTTGGTCTATTATATAAGTATGTAAACTGAATCATGTAGAGGAAAGCACCCCAAGTTACTAGTGGTGTTCCCCAGCAGAGATGTGATTACAATGCTGCAGTTTGATCTGATCCTCCCCCTTCTGTTATTGTGTACCGCTGAGGTTTGGGGCCTTGTAGACCATCACACTTGAGTGCCCTGGATTAGTAATGCTGACCTCATGGAGATGCTAAAAGTGTTACGTCAGTAGCTTACAGTAATATTTTTGTAGGTATGTTACTATCACTTACTTCTGGAAGCTGTTTCTTATAATTTTTGCCTGTTCACATGTGATTATATTCATTATACAGGTGGGTTTTGTTGTTTTGGTATGACTTGGTTTGGTTTTGGTATAGCTGTTGTGTCTACTACAGTGTATACATACTATGGTGGCTTAATTGAAAAAAGGCAATGTAAGTATATCAGAGTTTATATTGTTATATAAGTAACATAAGTAAGTGGGGTTACACCAGCATGAACACTGGGAACAGAACCTGGTTCCTCTTTAGAAACAATACACTCTCTTAACCTTGGCACCAACTTTCAGTCCTGAAGTAATTGTCCTTTCCCCTCCCCTCTTGAGAGAGACAGGAGTGTGTGTGTGTGTGTGTGTGTGTGTGTGTGTGTGTGTGTGTGTGTGTACATGTGTTCACATATTTGTTATGTGTCCCCCTATGTGTAGAGACCCAAAGTTGACTTTGAATGTCTTCCTGGATCTCTTTCCACTTTATTTATTGAGGTAGGGTCTCTCTCAGAGCCTGAACTTTGCTGACATGGCTACTCCATCTAACTAGCTTGCTCTAGAGATCTGTCCTGAGCTGGGGTTACAGGTTGCTGCCATGCCTACCCAGCTTTCCTGTGCAAATCTGAACTCTGGTCCTCACTTTTACAACATAGTGCTTCTCTCTGGCCCAAGGTATCTTTCTTAAGGAATGATAGGTTACATGTAGTATGTCCTTTATGTGCCCTGTGGATTACTTATTTCTAAACTGTTTAAAAAATTTCCAGGATTGGCTTTCCTTGGAAGTTTGGTGTATTTTACGTACCATCCAAGTGTAGGGTGGAAGGTACCGCACTACCAGGAGCCTCTCTTCTGGACCTCAGCTCCAGTTTTATTTATTGATTTATTTATTTTTTGTGGATTGTTACTTGTTACTGTGACTCTGAAAGTCTCTATGTTCATGACCATTTTACCGGGAGGTATTTTGAAGAATGCACACTTTTTGGAAATTTAGAAATGCTGTAGAAAACATGTCAGAGGCCAACTATTAAGTTTTTCTTCTTAAAAAAGTGCCTTTCTTGACTGGATGTTTTGAAATGTTTATAACTTAAAATATTTAGTGGTTCTAATTCGCTAGCAATAGAACCTATGCCTTTGAATAAAAACTCAGTGATTCTTAAATTTCCTGATTTCTATGCAACAGATGTGCGTGTGGTTCTTTTGCTTAAGGCACTGAGGATAATTCAGGAGGCACAAAGGGTTGTGATGTTTGTCTCTATGAAACTTTCTTTCCTTGCAAGTCAATAAAACTGCTGTGAACAAAGGAGCCACTTCTGTCCCTAGGAGATGATGACTTCTGATTCTTCTAGTTGAGATAAGTGAGATCCACTGTCATAGCACTTCCAGAGTCTGCAAGATTTATTCTGGGTTGTTCCTGTCCTGGCTCAGGGCCATGTGGAGCTTTTGTGCCTCTAGGCTTTAGCTGCAGGTTGGCTCTTGTTCTTTTGTCACCGACCTCGGTTTGGAAGTGTCAGCAGGAGTTTGAAGGTTGGAGAGCTACCTCTTTAATGAGAAGCTTTTCTTGGTGCTTTTAATTTCTAGAATTTTCCCTGTAATAATTGTGAGAGGAAAAGAAAGGTACTGATCCAGGACCCAGTCCTCAGCACCATGTAAAGATGTGCCCTGTACTTCAGCTCCTAGGGGTAGAGGGTCATGTGGAAGGAGTGCAGTCTTCATCAACTACATGGTGTCATTAAGGTCAGCTTGGAGACCTTGACATTCTGCTTCCATAATAAGCAAAGAGACAAGAACAACTGTTGGGAAAGGTGGCGAGTCATTAGTTTAGAAAGCTGGTCATGATATGACATGCTTATAAATCTAGCACTTTTGAAGCTGATGCAGGAGGATTGCTGCAAGTTCAAAGGCGGTCTGGGTTACATAGTAAGTTACAGGCCACCCTAGGCTACAGATTCAGTGTTAGTCTGATCTTCTGCCCCCATCCCGTAAAAGAAAACAAAATTCTAGATTGTGTCCTTGCTCTGCTGATGTATACTGGTTCATTTCTTTAAAAAAAAAAAAAAAAAGTTCCAAGCCTCTTGTGTTCCCTTTCAACATCATACAGAATTGCCACCTCAGCCAGAGGGGTCATGTGATCAGCATACTTCCTGTCATAAGCAAATGAATCTAGTCTCTGTTATCTGCTGCACTGCAGCTACACTGTCAAACACCTAGTGTGCCGGTGAGTTTATGCCCACTCAGATTCCACAGAAACCCAGTGCTGTCTGTCAGTAAAGTCCTCACTATTAAATTGAAGAGACTGAAATTCAGGATTCACTTGCTTTCTTCAACATGGCACTTACAATAATCACAATAAGTACTCTTAGGAATCAATTTAACATAGCTAAGTACTTGAGGTGGTGCATGATTTTGCTGAAATCACAGTCAGGTAGGAGAACCAGTACAGTCTTAAACTGAGGGAAAGTTTTACCTGCTTAATCCTTACCTCATTATATCACTTTCTTGCCAGCATATGGCAACTCTCGGGCAGAGCCCAGGTGTGTCCCATCCCCTCCCCTTCTCTGCTTCTCCTTGCTGTGGCAGTTAGAAGGTGAACCAACTGATAAGTTGATCTTCTGTTAAGAACCACCGCATTTTAATCAGGCTCGAGAAAACATTTGTTTTGTTTTGTTTTTTTAATTGTCATACGTTGTCCAATCTTCCTTGTAGGTTGGAATCATGCTGCATTATTCTACCCTTGCCACGGTATTGTGGGTTGGAGTCACTGCTAGAAATATCTACAAACAAGTCACTAAGAAAGCCAAGAGATGCCAGGATCCTGATGAGCCACCCGCACCACCACGGCCAATGCTGAGGTATCCTGAACCTTTGTTGTAGTGCAGGTGCTCATTAAGTATTGTGATTGTTTCAGTTGAACCACAGTCTAACTTACAACAAGAAGCATTGGTGTGGACTTTGAGAAGTAAAAGGAAAGACTTGTAAGCTGACTGGTTCTCAGTGTTATAAGCATCAGCATCTCCCCTGTACCCCTAGAGCTCAGAAGGAATGAGAGGGTCCCGTGGTTATGTGCAGAGTAAGAAAGAGGTAGCAGCTCTCTATGAAATACTAGCTTCTTGAAATTTTTTGAGATCACGTATCATTGATCTTCATCTCAAGAATGAATTTCTTCTCTCTACAAAAGACAAAATGAGTTTGGAGTTATATCTGCTTCCCACTCATTACAATAAAAAGAATTGTGAATGGATTGAATGTGCTAGATGAGCAGAATTATCAGTGGTGAGTAGGCTCACTGAAGACCTGATGTGCACCCGGCTGAAAGCACCCCTGCCCCAGAGTTTGCAGAGCCGGCTGTGGATACCTGTTGTTCAGGCCTCTAGAAAGTGCAGAATTGCTTGTACAAAGAAGAGGCACTAGTGAGAGGAGGGCACTTGCTGAGCTGCTGGCATGAACCTGCTTTGGGGTTAGGGGTGTGGTAGAGTTGTACTCTACTGGAGATGCGCAGGGTATGTGGCTTGAAGGAGTGGGGTCCTGGGGACCGGTGCCTTGGGTTGAGGGGCTTTGAGGTTAATATTCCTGGGGAGTTTATTTTTATTCATACTCGATAAAGGTTAGTGGGAGACCAAGTCAATGATTCAGCCCATTCAAGTCTATCTTGGGGTTCAGCCCATTCAAGTCTATCTTGGGGAACACGTACATTTGTTAGGTTAACTTGCAGGAACATGGGTGACTCAGATAAGTGTCACCATCTAGTTCTACTTATTGCCTATATACCTCAGCAAAGGGCCTCTTAAGTTGTCTAAGTTTTGTAAGCTTCATGAGTTTTGTAAATTTCTTAAGAGATTTATGCATTTCATGCCCACCTCTTCCAGAGCTGTACAACAACTAGCCATGTTAAAATGTGTATAGCTGCCAGAGATCTTTCACTCAGGAAGTGAATGGCCTGAGAGTGTCTTGTTAGGACAGTGTGGCATTAGTGTGGAGTAGAAGTTGGGACGCCTGGAAATGAGAAATGTTGGTGAGTCACTGGGCTTTTCCCTGAGGACTGGGGCCAGAGAGCATATGCTAGATGTGTGAGGAGGGTCGTTGGGATTGGATGGATTGGAGAGTGTGAGTGTCAGAAAGGTGAAGACATCTGCAGGGTTATAGTAAGCTGGCAACCTGCAGATGGTATTTCCATCAGCTAAAAGTGCTACAGGAAAAATAGCATGCATAGTAAGCACCCGGGAGGTTTACCAGTGCTCAGCCCAACTCACTTCCACATGCTGCTGTCACTGCAACACTTATACTGAGCAAGATCTAGGGAGAGTTAGGAGTGTAGCGATCCTGGGCGGCATCTGTTTCCAGTAGATGAGCTATGGGTGAAATGTAAAAGCACACCAGATAGACCGGGTATCTCCAGCACTCATCAGGTTTGCTCGCCCAGCCTGGAGAGGCACACTGTAGGATTGGCTCAGATGCCTGTCATTGTGTGAAAGAACTGAAGAATATCTGCTAGCTGAAGTCTGTGAAATCTCATCCTCCACAGTTCTTCCTACCGTATTTTATGTGTGTGAATCTCAAAAGTTGCTGTGTAATAATAGACTGACAGTTTTTGGCTCACCAGCTGAATTTAATGGAAGCCACCTTCCCTGAAAACACAACCCTCTAAAAGCTTAGGTAGACCCAAGTGTTCTTCCACCTGGCCACAGGGTGGCAGCAGCTGACCAGCTTTCCCCAGCTCAGAGCCGGTTCTTTGAAAAAGAAGGAAACAAATGGAAAAACAAACAAAACAGAACAAAACATAACAAAGATCCAAACCAAAGTCATATGGGTCATTTATAAAAGCAGTCACTGAAACTTGTCTCAGTGTGGTATTGGAATCTTCAAAGAATGACAGGTAACGTGTTTAGACACTGCAGTAAGTATTCCTGCCCTATAGATGGGATAATGAGCCATTGTCCCTCCTAGGTTCTACCTGATTGGTGGCGGGATCCCCATCATAGTGTGTGGTATCACGGCAGCAGCAAACATCAAGAACTATGGCAGCCGGCCCAGCGCACCCTAGTGAGTACCCCATGTTCTCTGTACACCTCACCCCACTACTTATTCGACAGTTTGCAGGCACAGTTGATGCCAATCTCCTAAGTGCTTTATTGAACTACAGTGTCTAAGCTAGTTGCTCATGTTCTTTCCTAGTTGCTGGATGGCCTGGGAACCGTCCTTGGGAGCCTTCTATGGACCTGCCAGTTTCATCACTTTTGTAAACTGTATGTATTTTCTAAGCATATTTATTCAGTTGAAAAGACACCCTGAGCGCAAATATGAGCTCAAGGAGCCGACAGAAGAGCAGCAGAGATTGGCAGCCAATGAAAATGGTGAAATAAATCATCAGGACTCCATGTGTTTATCTCTCATCTCTACATCCACATTGGAAAATGAGCACAGTTTTCAGTCCCAGCTTTTGGGGGCTAGCCTTACTTTGCTTCTGTATGTCACCTTGTGGATGTTTGGGGCCATGGCTGTTTCTCTGTATTACCCTTTGGACTTGGTTTTTAGCTTCTTCTTTGGAGCCACGTGTTTAAGCTTCAGTGCTTTCATCATGGTGCACCACTGCATCAACAGGGAGGATGTGCGACTTGCATGGATCATGATGTGCTGTCCAGGGCGGAGCTCATACTCAGTGCAAGTCAACGTCCAGCCTCCCAACTCAAGTGCGACTAATGGAGAGGCTCCAAAGTGCACCAATAGCAGCGCAGAGTCTTCGTGCACGAACAAAAGCGTATCAAGCTTCAAAAACTCTTCCCAGGGCTGCAAGCTAACCAACTTACAGGCTGCTGCGGCACAGTACCACAGCAATGCCTTACCTGTGAGTGCCACACCACAGCTTGATAACAGTCTGACAGAACACTCGATGGACAACGATATTAAAATGCATGTGGCTCCTTTAGACGTGCAGTTTCGAACAAATGTGCATCCAAGCCGCCACCATAAAAACCGAAGTAAAGGACACCGGGCCAGCAGACTCACAGTCCTACGAGAGTATGCCTATGATGTCCCAACAAGCGTGGAAGGAAGCGTGCAGAATGGCTTACCTAAAAGCCGGCCAGGCAGCAATGAAGGACATTCAAGAAGTAGGAGAGCTTATTTAGCCTATAGAGAGAGACAGTACAACCCACCCCAACAAGACAGCAGTGATGCTTGTAGCACACTTCCCAAATGTAGCCGAAATGTTGAAAAGCCTGTTTCAACAAGTAGTAAAAAAGATGCACCAAGGAAGCCAGCTACAGCCGACCTTGAAAGTCAGCAGAAATCTTATGGTCTGAACTTAGCTGTTCAGAATGGACCAGTTAAAAGCAGTGGGCAGGAAGGACCCTTGCTAGCTACTGATGTTACTGGTAATGTTAGGACTGGGTTATGGAAACATGAAACAACTGTGTAGCATTGCAGGGGCTTCCAGGACAAGGTGAAACTGTGATACTCACATTCCTTTAAGCTATGAACTCTTAGAAACAAACTGTTTACAGCTGCCTTAGGGATACAAAACACTTCTGAATATTCTTGTGAGCTTTGGGATTTACTTATTTTATATTCCTAAATTGACTGCCCCCACCCCAAGAGTTAAAAAGTGTTTTATAACATTGTTTTACTTGTCAAAGCATCAATAAGATATTTTGGAAATTGAAAATATAATTTCTTAGAATCTGTTATATCTACTTAACATTTGAGGCTTGTATTTAATAAAATAAATAGAAGTTTGTCATTGTGCTAGTGGTTTATGTTTACACTGTAAAAAGCATGTTAGGAGCTGGTGAGATAGCTCCATGGGTTAAAGGTGCTGGCTGCCAAGTGTCCTGGTTTGTGAGTTGTAATCCTAGCATCCATAGGGTGGATGGAAACACCTCTCATAAATGGTCATCTGGCCTGCATATGTCTTCCACCATACACACACATACTTATGATACATACATGCGTACATGCATGCATGCATTTTGAGAGCATTTTTAGCTGTAGTTTAATAAAGTTTGTGCAATGATGTTTTTCAAGGTGAGTCAGGCATAAATAATCAGATGTACTGTTGGCTTAACTGTACTGATTAGAACAAGTGTTATTCCTTGTAGCAAAGGAATTTCTGAGTAGATGTTTTCATAAATGCAGTTTTAATTGTTCTAAGGGTTTAAAAGATCTCACAGGATGATTTTTTTAAAATGGAAATACCATTGGAACCTGTTGTGTAAATTGTGTATTTTTGCCGTATCATTTTGGTCCTATTGATGTTATTTTCTATATTTTCATGATTTTTCAATTGTTTATATTTGAGTTAAAGGTTCTTTATCTTCTCTTCCTACCCCTTTTCTCCTTTTCTTCCTTTCATCCACAGTGTCTCAGGCTGACCTCCCCACTTCCTGTATACCTGAGGATGACCTTGGACTCCCATTCTTTATCTCCCCATTGCTGAAATGACAAATGTATACCATCAGGTCCAGTTTAGATAGTGCTGAGACTCCAACTCAGGGCTATATTTATGCTGGTCAAGTATTCTATCAACTGAGTCACATCTATAGCCTTGAGTTTAGTTTCCTTAGTGGTTGTTCTTGGTGCCCTATACAGGTACTGTTTGTTGTTGTTGTTGTTGTTGCTTTAATACATTGAGAAGCTCACATATGAAGTTCCCATTCACTCTGGAGTCTCCTAGATTGTCCTTTATGTTGGTTGCCTTATGTTTTGTGTTGAACTGGAAGTGTTCTTGACTTTATGCTAAAGCACTGGCCTTTATATTACATCCCAATGGGAAACAATTCTGATAACAGAAGACAGCATTAGTTAGAGCTCAGTGCTCCTTAACCATTCAGATCCCTAGTCTTACAAGGTCTCTCTTCTGTAAAATATAGTGCTATGGGAAAAAAATGTCATACATCTTAGAAATAGAAGTCTCAGAGTTTGAATCAAGTCAGACTCAATAGCACAAGTTCAAGAAGTCCTAAAAGAGGCGAGCAGCTTACCTGAAATGTCAGACGCAGCATGAAGTGCTCACTCTGGGGCATTTTAGCCGCACTCTAGCCCACAGTATTCTTCACTGTCATTGGGGTCCTGCCAGAGAAAACGACTAGTTTTTAGATTGCAGTACTAAACCTGACACTTATGTTTCAGCTTGTATTGCATATGATGCCAGTTTTTGCGACAGTCTCTTGGTAGGGAAACAAGGCAAACAGCTAGTAGATCGCTGTTGCTACTCTCTGCCTTCTTTTCAGCCAAGTCTTGGAAACTGAGGGATGGAGCCAAAGAGCCAAGCGGATGGGTCTTTTCTTATTACTAGTCTTGTTTTTCTGAGACAGCTCAATCTGTTAGTTTAGTGTTCAGGCTGTTTCACTGTGCTGCTGCTCAGCTCTGCTCCTGAAGAGAATGACACTGTTGTTCCTTCCCCAGTATTTGACAAAGACCACGAGGAAACTCACTTCCCAAAGGTGCTGTCTTTGGTGGTGTTGCTAATTTAAACAACTTGAAGTACAAGAAGCCAAGGACAGGTTATGAAGGAAGTCATGCAGTTGGAGGAAATGAGGCATCTGGTTTTGTTTTGTTTTGTTTTTTTAATTTACTTTTTTTTTTCCCTTGACCTAGGTTGTCATGCAGTTCAGACTCACCCTGAATTCTGTATACATACAGAATTATTAGCTAAGGCTAACCCCAGGCACCTGCTCCTCCTGCCTCCTTTCCCGCCAACTACTAGAGAAGATTTCAGTATGGAGTGACGGCCTGGGCCACCTTAGTGGGAAGGGATATTACAACATGAAACACCATGAGTAATGACTTTCTCCATCTTTTGTATTTGATGGAATTAAAATTTGATGGTTGTGTAGAGGATATGAAAAATGCATTTCTTTTATCCCAACCTTTCTCATTCATGATTTATGGCCTGATGCTGGCTGAGATTTCTGTATTTCTCATAGAATTATAACTTACTAACAGATATTGCAGTCTTAGAGATCAGTCAGCACTTCGGTTTTCCCATGAAAAAGATTTGACAACCAAGATTTACAAATTCTTGACTTTTTGGAATTCTGCTGAGTTCCGCCATTTTGGGGATGAGGGCCTCTTTCCTAATGGTAAAGCCATTGTACCTAGAGCTGCCTTTGCTTCTGCTGCTCCAGAGGAGCTTGCTGTGTATAATTTCATCTGATTGCACATACATCTTAGTTGCTTTGAGTTTTATAGTGAAACATAGTTGGTAATATTTAAAGGAATACAAATGGTTATATATGAAAGTCATTCTTTAAAGCATGTCATATAACAAGAGGGAGACGTGATTATATATACTCTTACATTTTTGTTCTTTATTTTGTGACGGGATGGCATGAATGTGGAACTCAGAAGACAACTTCAGGAGTTGGCTCTTTCCTTCTACCATGTAGGCTCAAGGAATCAAACTCAGGTTGTTAGGTTTGTGACAAGTTCTTTACATTTTTGGGCCATCTTTCCAATCCTATATTATATACTATTATATAACTCAATGTTATACTGATCTACATTTTCTATGTTTGGATAAGTAAGTATTATCATTCTCATCATTATTATTTATTCTTTCATATATTATGTCCTTCCTCTTTTCCTAGTGCATCACCCATATCTCCTGCCTCCCTCCCTGTCCATTCATCCTTGGCTTCCCTTCAGAAAAGGGTTATCAACCAAATAAGGCATGTAAAGTTGCAGTAACATTAGACACCTTTCCTCACGTTAAGTCTGTACAGTACAACCCAGTAGGAGGATAAAGGTTCCAGAAGCAAGCCAGAGGGTCAGAAACAGCCCCTGCTTGCTTCCTCTGCTCAGAGTCCCATCAAAAAAAAAAAAAAAAAAAAAAAAAAAAGCTAACAACTATAACATATGCAGAGGGCCTAGGTAAGACTCACAGGCTTCTTGATTGTCAGTTCAGTCTCTTAGTCCCTGTGAGTCCAGGTTTGCTAACTGTATTTTCTTGTGGTGTCCTTGAACCCTGTGACTCCTAGAATCCTTACTCACTCTTCAGCAGAATTCGCCAGCTCAATCTAATGTTTGGCTGTGGGTATTGGTATCTGTTTCTGTCAGTTGCTGGCACTGACCTACTTTTTAAGTAAAGACTTAGAAACATGATCTCTGTATAAGTGCTTTTGCATGTGAGTATTAGAATTAAATTGTAAAGTAAATGTTTAATATTTCAGATGCTTCTTAAGTGATTAACTGATTTCCAAATTTATGCTATTTTGCATGTACATGACAGCAAATCATGTTCAGTTTATATATATGGTAGATGGAAAAGGTACCATATGTCTCCATGCTGAGTGGGTTCATGCTGGAGAAAGACCATTAACTTTGACTTTTTTGTTTCTTGAGTTGAACTTATAGTGCCCCAACTGAAGTTGGTTGAGAACATAAAAATGGAGGAAGGAAACAAACAACATATGTGGTTATTTGAATATGCTTGGCCCAGGAAGAGGCACTATTAGGATGTGTGGACTTGTTGGAGGGGTATGCCACTGTGGGGATGGTTGTTGAGACTCTCTGTCTAGCTGCCTGGAAGTCAGTCTCTTCTCCTGTTTGCCTTTTGAACAAGATGTAGAACTCTCAGCTCCTCCAGTGCCATGCATACCTGGATGCTGCCATGTTCCCGCCTTGATAATGGACTGAACCTATGAATCTGTAAGCATACCTCAATTTAATGTCCTTTATAAGAATTGCCTTGGGCCTGGTGTCTGTTCACAGCAGTAAAACCCTAAGACAGAAGTTGGTACCAGGGACTGGGAAATTGCTGTGATAGGTCTGACCATGATTTTGTTTGAAGGAATGTGAATTTGGGACTTTGGATTTGGAAAGCCATGGAATGCTTAGTGGGCCATACTAGTAGGAACATGCAAGGCATAGGTGTTGAGGGTGTTTTGAATTCTGGGGATCATTCTTACGTTGCTGTGATGAAGAATATTGCTGCTTTTTGCCCTTGTCTGAAGAGTCTGCCTGAGGCTAAGGTAAAGAGATTTCAGTTAATTGATTTCAATTAATTGCATTAACAAAGGAAGTCTCAGAGAAGTCTAGCATAGACTTCGCCCTCTGGTTTACTCTCTTGAAGAGTGTTTTGATCCAGCATATCAGTCTTAGAAAGAAAAAACTATATAAAATGTATGGTTCAAGAAATAAAGGGCGCCAGGAAAGGCAAAGGAGCAAAGTCCTGTGCTCAAGGAGACAGACGGACTAAGAAGTCCTGTGCTCAAGGA
>NW_022196905.1:43701761-43710006 GCF_008632895.1 Mastomys coucha | reverse complement strand
GGAGACAGACGGACTAAGAAGTCCTGTGCTCAAGGAGACAGACGGACTAAGAAGTCCTGTGCTCAAGGCGACAGACGGACTAAGAAGTCCTGTGCTCAAGGCGACAGACGGACTAAGAAGTCCTGTGCTCAAGGAGACAGACTGACTAAGAAGTCGTGTGCTCAAGGAGACAGACGGACTAAGGGAATGGCCCACCCTCTGATCCCGAACCCATGTGTCGGTCCTATATTCTTTATCTTGTCATTCTAGTCGGGTCAGATCCCAGCTGAGTAGAATAAGCAGCCTTTGATGAGGTCTCCTTTCGCCGTAGACGGAAGAGACTGAATTTGCAGTCCGCAGTAGTAAGTAACTCTCATTTCTGTAGCCAGTGATCGTCCACTCCCCTTTCATAAGACTGAGTGCTTAGCATTAATTCCACTTATTACTTCAGCATCATCGAAGTAAACTTTGCTTCATGCTGATCGAAACACAGACTGACCTTCTGGCTGTGTCCTATTTATAAAGTGATGGAGAATGTGTATGTGTGCATTTTATCCATCATCTGCCTCTGCCATCTGGGTTAATCCATTATCTGCTGCTGCCATCTGCTCTGAGAAGATGCTAAAGACCTTTATCAGAGATCCCAGGTACCTTTAAAAGGTATAGAGTATTTTTAGAGGATTCTTTGGCTCCCTAGGTAGGTTCCTTCAACAGTGTAAGAAGTCTAACTCATAAAATTTTCAGTTTTATAATCATTGTGTTCTTTTTGGGCTGACGTACAGCACTAATGTTTTGCTTTTACACACAAACTTAGACTGTTGAAATGAGGAAATGTATTAGTAATAGGGGATTGTTTTTAGAACTAGTAGTCATGAGTACCAACCCGGCTTGAAACACATTGCATAAGAGAGGACTGAACTCCAGTTAAGAGTAGTGTTTTGTTAGCAACATCTTTCCCTTTATCAAACAGAATTAAAAATATTTAGTCAGTAATTAACTGTGATTGATATTTTATATTGATTAATGAAAGTTCTTTGTTGCTATTTTACTGTTGTTACTCTCATCTTCCACATTGAGTCTAGTCTGCTATGTAATAATACAGCATTACAATGCCTTATAATTTCTCAGTGATTTAATAGTCTGACATATATATGAAGCTGGAAGTTCCCCTTACAAGTGGCTCTCTCTCCTATTAGGATCTTCCTCAGAAAACAAACAGTAACACATGTGGGAGGGTGTTATACTTCAGACTTAGGGATGACAGGTCATTTCTACCTACAGTTCCATAGCTAGGACACATTGTAGCCATTGTTAACAGAGAATGAGGTTAGGAAATGTACGTAGGCTCTTAAGTGCAAGAGAGGGAGGCAGATGGTTTAATGAATTCATAAGCAGACCTCCTTACATACAGATATATACACCTGAGCATGGTCCCACCTTCTCTTCCCTTACATGGTCTTGCTTTTGAGGACCAATCCATTATGGATCCAAACAGAAATGTTAGTTTTTATATCAGTTTCAAGGTCAACTTCTGAGTCACCTTAGGTTGCTATGGCAAATTCATGGTTATAGATTGTGGAATTTTCCACAGGTTTTCTACAGGCTTGATGTCCAAGGTGAGGGTGTGAGCATGTATGAGCATGTTTGGTTTCTGTGGTAGAGTCCTCTTCCTGGCGTGGAGACTATCCATTTTGCTGTGTTCAGTCTGTGGGGAGATCATTTCAAGGCTCTTCTTCCAGTCTCTCCATTAGGGCTCCAGTCTCATGGCTTAATGATTCCCCAGATGCAGCCTTTCCACACATCAGTACAGGAAGCCTGGGGTTTCAATATAGGAATTTTTTAGAACAAGACAAATAGTGCCAAACACTCTCCCATAACCCATATCCATCACAAATGTAATGGCATTCCTTCCCCTAGCCCTCAGAAGTCTTTATTTCCACCTCCATTTTAAACTCTAATATTATATTTGAATATTATTTAAATTTGATGTGAGTTGGGGTATATCATCAGCAAAATTGTCACCAAGAAGTGGAAATCAGAGTAGTGTGTGCTTCTAAGACACAATAGTTGAATAGACAACATGAAACTCTAGTCCAAAAAGAATGATGGAATAATGACAGAATGGTGGGCAAGCCTAAAACCTAGTGAGGCAAATCACATTACACCTCAAGATTGAAAAAAGTCTTTCGTTTGTGACTCAGTACTCCAAAGGGACTGGCACTCACTAAGACATTCCTCTCATGACCCACTGATGATTGCTCCTGTTCCTGCTCTCTTGTGTTTAGCTGGCCCAGAGATTTTCCTCCCATAGGGAGGATGTTTGCATCTAATAGAGTTATGGTTCTCCATGGTGATTTGGGGCTCCTCCTGCCTTCGAATTGATCAGCAAAGAAGTGCTGCAGTGACTGATCCTGATTGCTTAGGAAATGTTATATTTGATGCAACAGAGGAAACAGGATGTCTGTCATCATTTTTATGTCCCGTGATTATAACCAATAGCGAACCAGTAGTCAAGTACTCATGTCAGTACCCTTCAGAAATGATAGGAGGAGAAAGCATGAGCTGCAGCCAAGTGATCCATTGCAGACACAAGAACTGTAAAAAGTCTTGTTTCTGACTCAGTACAATGCTATAGGTATTTTCTCATTTTGTTTTAAATGTTTGTGAATGGAAATGTTTATGTCAAATAATCTTTGTTTTCTTTGCATTCCTTTAACATTGGACACTGACTTTATATCATAATATAAAAGAATTGTTTATTTTTTTATCAGATTTTAG
Source organism: Mastomys coucha (assembly GCF_008632895.1). Taxonomy (NCBI): domain Eukaryota; kingdom Metazoa; phylum Chordata; class Mammalia; order Rodentia; family Muridae; genus Mastomys; species Mastomys coucha. The sequence goes on along the minus strand of NW_022196905.1, from coordinate 43,707,249 downwards.
GTTTCAGTATATCAAGATTTGGGGTAACACAGAGCGTTTCCCACTGCTTCTGGGGTGAAGGTAGTGTAATTCTGGTTCTCTGCAGGGTAGATGTGTCATGGGAGGCTGGCAGAAGTGCAGTAGTCTTCCAGATGACATGAGCATTTGGCCTGTAGATTCCATGAAGACTTGTCCTTTTCATGTGCCTTGGCATTGTACATCTATCAAGATCTGAACTCAATAAAAGGTCTGAAGGGTAGAGTTAAATATCCTACCTGGTTTGAGCCACATTTGCCTTCTGGCCTTGACTAGGACATCATCGACATAGGACTTCTTAGCCTCCATAGTCATTAGATAGCTCCTTTTAATAAAGTTCTCTCATATCTGTATAATTTCTGTTTCATCTTTCTTTGGAGAATCTTTATTAGTGTAGCCAACACTTAGATGCAATATATAATTTAACAATGATAAAAATAGCATCTCTTCTAATAAACCTATATCTCTAATATTTATATTAAAATGGTGATGTTAAAAGATTCATTTTTTACTTGATCTCTGGAATGTGTAAGTACTGCACCTATATAGTTCATTTGGAATCGCATTGGAGCTATTTTCATATAGAAGACAATAAAATTTACAAATAATATGTATGCCTCTGACTGTGACATCACATAGGTAAATAATCAGTTATTATCCAAAAGTCTAATCTAGCCAATGTGTTTTCCCAAAATAACCACCACTCTAACCTTCCTTTCCATTGTTAGTTTGCCTTGTTCGTATATTTTATTGGTAAAGCATCTTTGTGTGCCACTTTTATGTTTCTGTACAACTTTGGGGGATTTGTCCATGTTGTGGGGATCTCTTCTTAGGCTGTGCAGTGTTCCTTTAAGTGACTCCCAGAACTGTTGTCCTTCCAGTGTGAACATTCTCACCTTGTCTGCTGATAGATGTAAAAATTCTCATCTCTTGTATATACTGAGACTATGAGACATGTCATTAGGGTTATTAGGGTTAATCACTAGGGCTAAGCCATGCTCACCAGTGCTGTAGGAGAGTGCTTGAGGCTAAGCATCCTCACAGCCCTCATCTGTTCTGGTTTGGATGATTGATCTCTGTCTTAATCACTCTTCTATTGCTGTGAAGAGACACCATGACCAAGGCAACTCTTATCAGAGAAAACAGTTAATTTTAGGCTAGCTTACAGTTTCAGAGGTTTAATCCATTACCATCATAGTGGGGAGCATGGTGGCATTAAGCAGGAACTGATGAGTAGCTGAGAGCTATGTCCTAATCCATAGACAGAGAGAAAGGCTGGGCTTGGCATGGGCATTTGAAACCTTGAAACCCATCCCCAGTTACATACTTCTTCCAACAAGGCCACCCCTCCTAATCCTTTCAAATAGTGTCACTCCATGGTGACCAAACTTTCAAACAGATGAGTCTATGGGGCCATTCTCATTCCAACCATCACAATCTCTTAATGCTTTATCTGTATTCATTGCTGCTGACGTGTGCCTTTTCACATTGTTCCTGATCGCCTGGATCCTCTCCTTAGACTCTTGCTCAAGATCATCTTTAATAAGTGGATTTTCAGTCTTTATTCTTCTATAAGGCCTTTGTCAGATATATTTATCTGAGTGTTTTCCCCAGATCTTAATGTTTTCCTTTAAAAATTTTTATTTTATTTATGTGCATGAGTGTTTAGCCTACATGAACGTCTATAGACTCTATGTGTGCCTGGTACCCATGAGTGTCAGAAATGGCGTCAGAGCTCCAGGGAGTGCAGCTACTCACAGTTGCCCACGAGCCTGCCTGTGGGTTCTGCAAACCAAACCCAGATTCTCTTCAAGCACAGCAAGTGCTTTTAGATGCTGAACCACCTTTCCAGCCTCCAGCATGTGTGTTTGTTTGATACAGGATCTCACTATATAAGCCGGGTCATTATGGAACTTAAAAGCCTTTCTCCTCAGCTTGCCAAGTCCAAGAGAGAGTGCAGCACCTTGTCTAGTTTAATACTGTCTTTTGTTAGGTAACAGTTTTTAATTTTAATGAAGTGGTTATAAATTTTTATTTTACAGCTAGCACTTTATGTGCACTGTTTAAGAAGTGATTACCAGCCATAAAGTTATGAATGTGTACTCTCAGATTTCTTCTAGAAGCTCAATCATATTAGCATATCTGAATCTATAACCCATCTCAAATTAGTTTTTATGGCTTGAATGTGGTAAGAAATGTGCTGCTGTCTTCTCTTTTGTTTCTTGTAGTTTTTTGGTAGGTTTTGAAGTTAAAAAGCATGAGATCTCCAATGTTGTTCTCTTTGTTTATTTAAAATTTATTTTGTTATTTATATGTATATATGTTATTAATATTTACATGTATATATGTCTGTGTGAGTATGTGTCTGTATGAGTGTATGTACACATGTGTGAGTGTATACTGGATATGTACAGAAGCTGGAAGAACATGCTGGATGTCTTGAAGATGGAACTAGAGGTATATGAGAGATGTAGCCTGTTACATGGGTGTTGGAGTTCCAAACTCCAGTTCTCATGATTGCGTAGCAGTCTGTCCAGTCTCTCATTTACTAACTATGAGACACGCATGGTCCTGCACTGTAGCCATGAGTGGACTGGAACTCACTATGTCTCCCAGGTTGGCCTCAAACCTACGTGTAATCTTCCTGCCTCTGTGTCCTGATGCTGATATGATGGACATGTGCTGCCTTAGCTCTAGTTTTGTTACTCTTAAGATTGCTGTATTAGTTGACCATGGATGCTGGAAAATACATAGAGTAGGTGGGTTAAGTAATAGCCATTTACTTCTTATTGCAGAAAATGTTAGTTGAAGAGGTGGTACCTTAGCAGGTGTCCTTACTGGATTCGTCGTCTTTGGCTATAAAAGCTACATTGCATGTCCTCATGTGTCCTTCCTCTACACTCACACAGAGTGCACATGTCTGACAGCTCTCTCTGGCCAGATGTTCTGCACCTACAAGGACAGTTAGATAGGATCAGAGTCCATTTTTAAAGCATTATGTTAACTTATTCAACAGTTTATAAATTGCTTTCGAATATACTTTCTGAGGTATTCAATTTGGCACTGGTTATTTATCTGGGAGGATTAAAACCTAAACAATTAATATTAGTTATTTTGGTTACTCAGAGACTTTTGATATTTGGTAATTTCTCCCAAAATAAAAGCTACTGGGATTTTTAAAAGTATACATTTATAACCATACATTTCACCTATAGATAACTTTGGCTAATATTGACATTTTGACAGCATGTACCCTGCCGTGGCCTATCTTTCCATTTATAGTTGTATTTAGAATTCTTTCCTAAGAGTCTAGAGTTTTCAATGCACAGCATAGCTTTGGCCTCCTTGGTGAAGCTTATTCTTAAGTGTTTTAGTCTCTTTGATGCTATTGTAAAAAAGAATCATTTTTCAAATTTCCTTTCAGATTGTTCGTTCCTCATGTGCAGAGTCAGTTGACTTTGTCTGTATGTCTTTCTGTCCCTTGGCCTTGCTGAGTTGTTTACTCATGAGTTCTCACACTCTCCTCCACTGCTGCTGCTTCTCCCCATCGCTCCTTGTCTGTTTTCTTCTTTATCTCCACCTCTCTCTTATTCCTTCTCTTTTCTTCTCTCCCTCTTTCCCCTGTTCTCCCTCCCTATCATCTTTAGAGGGTGTTTTTGTTTTTTTTAAATGAGATTAGAAAAAACTTCAACAGAACAAATTCTTTTGAATCTGGCCAACATATTCCTTGTTCTTCTTGTTCTTGCTGGTTCACCTCTGGTATGGCTTCCATATTGTCCTCTCATAGTTAATTTTGCTTTTCAACTTTACTGGATCTAGAATCAACTAACAGAGAAGCCATATAAAGGATTTTCTCAGCCACTTTAAAGTGTGACAACCTACCGTAAATCCTTGGTGGTATGTACCAGTGGCAGCTCAGATAAATTGAAGTCCAAGAATTGGAAGCCTTCTTTTTGCCTGCCTGTCTTCGTATCATAAGGGCTCGTTCTCCTACATCTTCCTGCTTCTGGTACTACTGTTGAGCTTGTTTTTCATGGACATTAGAACACAGCTTCTTTGGCCTTCCAATGTGGACTGAAGACTAGTGTCTAAGAATTCTCCAGGCTTCAGCACTAGACAAGGACTACTGAAGTATTCTGCCCCATGAGTTGTGACTTCTCCAGTGTAAAGGCAGACATCATTGGACCACATAGACCATGCTCTATAGCCCAGTCTAATAAAGTGTATACTAATTTTTTCCCCAGATATACCTAATATCTGCAAAATGCAAGTAGTGAAAACAGGATTCTTTATCTTGTTTTTGATATTCAAGAAAAAGGTCTTTATGTTCACTGTGTGTATTAGTCAGGGTTCTCTAGAGTCACAGAACTTATGGTAGTCTTTATATAGTAAAGGGATTTATTGATGACTTACAGTCTGTAATCCAACTCCTAACAATGGTCACCAGCAGCTGTGAATGGAAGTCCAAGGATCTAGCAGTTGCTCAGTCTCACAAGGCAAGCAGGTGAAGAGAGAGCCTTCTTTCTTCCGATGTCCTTATATAGGTCTCCAGCAAAAGGTGTGGCCCAGATTAAAGGTGTGTGCCACCACACCTTTAACCCCAGATGACCTTGAACTCAGAGATCATCCTGTCTTCTAGGATTCATAGCCACTGTGCATCAAGATCTCCGTGCCAAGATCCAGGTCAGAAACTTGTATCTCTCAGATTAGGTCCACAGGTGAGCCCTCTAATTCTGGATTGTAGTTCATTCCAGATATAGTCAAGTTGACAACCAGGAATAGCCACTACACTGTGACATGTTGGCTGTGGCCTTGTCTTATTTAGAGTTTATTATGTCAAGATACTTTTCTCCTGGTTGTATTTTGGTGTGGGTTTTGTTTTGTTTTTGTTTCATTTTATTGTTTTCTGGTCTTGAAATGGTGATGAACTTTATCAAATACATTTACTGCATCAAATGAGATATGGATTTCCTAAATTACCTTCCTAAAATAGTGTATTACAACGATTCTCATATATGGAACCCATCCTTATACAATATGGGTTATAGTGAGTAATACTTATAAATATGCCACTGGGCTTTTGATCACTTTGATTATGTTTATCATTTGTTAAAGCATTTTGTGTCAGGAATGTTTTTCTTCTTGTGTTTGCTTTCCCTAACCTAATATCAAAGACTTGTGAATGTAGGCAAGCACTCCACCACTGACCAGAGAGCTGGCCCTTGTTTATTCTAATATTTGGTGTGTGTGTGTGTGTGTGTGTGTGTGTGTGTGTGTGTGTGAGAGAGAGAGAGAGAGAGAGAGAGATTGAGAGAGATTCATTATAATTAAGTATTCCTAATTTTTTGAGGTTTTAACATGAATTAGATTTTGTTTTTATCATGTATTTTTATTAGATTTTGTTTTTTTCTATATCTAGTGAAAAGTCTAAGTGGGTACTTTGTACTTTTTTTTTTTACATTTTTAATTATTT
>NW_022196905.1:43697965-43701715 GCF_008632895.1 Mastomys coucha | reverse complement strand
CCCCCCCCCCCGCCCACAGTTCCTCATCACACTCCTCTTCCCCCTTGCCTCAGAGAGGGTGCTCTCCCCAAAATCCCTCCCCCTTCCCTGGGGCCTCAAGTCTTTCCAGGATTAGGCGCATCTTCTCCCACTGAGGCCAGACCAGGCAGTCCTCAGCTATATATGTGCTGGGGGCCTCAGACCAGCTTGTGCATGCTGCCTGCTTGGTGGCTCAGTCTCTGGGATCTCCATAGGGTCCTGGTTAGTTGAGTCTGCTGGTCTTCCTATGGGATTGTCCTCCCCTTCAGCTTTTTCAATCCTTCCTTTAATTCAAACACAGGAGTCCTCGACTTCAGCCCAATGGTTAAGTGTTAAGCATCTGTATTTGTCTCAGACAGCTGCTGGTAGGGCCTCTCAGAGGATAGCCATGCTAGGCTCCTGTCTTTGATCTCTTCTCCATTTTTGTCGCTTCAGTTCTTTTAGACAGGAATAGTTCTAGGCCAGAAATTTTGACTGTGGGTTAATAACCCAGTCCCTCCACTTGAGGCCCTGCCTATCTACTGGAGGGGAACTCTTTGAGTTCCCTCTCCCTACTCTTGGACATTTCATCTAAGATCACCCCCTTTGTGTCCTAAAGAGTCTTGCACCTCCCAGGTCTCTGGTACTTTATAGAGGGTCCCCTGCAACCTCACAACCCCCCCAGGCTGCATATTTCCATCCATTCCCACTGGGCCTCTCTCCTGTCCCCTCCATACCTGATCCTGTTTCCCCTCTTCCCCTCTCCCTCTACTCTCCCACCCAGGTCCCTCCCTCCTTCCCTATGCCTTCTGTAATTATTTGCTTCCCCTTTCTAAATGGGATTGAAGCATCCTTTCTTCCACTTTTCTGCTTGTTATACTTCTTATGGTCTGTGGGTTGTATCCTATGTATTCTGTTCTTTTTTGTCTAATATCCATGCATATTCTTTTGGGTCTGGTTTATCTCAGGCTATTTTCTAGTTCTGTTTATTTGCTTGTAAAATTCATGATGTCCTCATTTTTAATAACTGACTAGTATCTCATTGTGTAAATCAACCACACTTTCTGTATCCATTTTTGGTTGAGGGACATTTGGATCGTTTCCAGCTTCTGGCTACTATAAATAAGGCTGCTATGAACATAATGGAGCATTTTTCCTTGTGGTATGGTAGTGCATCTTTTTAATATATGCCCAGGAGTGGTATAGCTGGATCTTCATTTCCAATTTTCTGAGGAACCACAAGATTGATTTCCAAAGTATTGGCCTTTGTAGTAAGATTTGATAATTTTTTTTATTTCCTCAGTTTCTTTAGTTATGTCTCCCTTTTAATTTCGGATTTTGTTAATTTTGATACTGTCTCTGGACCATTCAGTTAGTTTGACTAAGGGTTTGTCTATCTTGTTGATTTTCTCAAAGAAACAGCTCTTGGTTTTATTGATTCTTTGTGTTCTCTTTGTTTCTAATTGGTTGAATTCAACCCTGAGTTTGACTATTTCTTGCTATCTACTCCTCTTGGATGTATTTGTTTCTTACTATTCTAGAGCTTTCAGGTGTGCTGTTATGCTTGTATGAGATCTCTCCAATTTCTTTCCCAGAGCAATTAGTGCTATGAATTTTCCTCTTAGCACTACTTCCATTGTGTCCCATAAGTTTGGGTATGTTGTGTCTTCATTTTCATTGAATTCTATAAAGTCTTTGATTTCCTTCTTCCTTCCTTCCTTCTTTCCTTCCTTCCTTCCTTCTTTTCTTTCTTCCGTTATCATTGAGTAGAGAGTTGATCATTTTCCATGGGTATGTGGGTTTTCTGTTGATTTTGATGTTATTGAAGACTACCCTTAGTCTGTGGTGATCTGACAGAATGCATGGTATTATTTCAATCTTCTTGTGTCTATTGAGGCCTATTTTATGACCGATTATATGGTCAATTTGGAGAAGGTGTCAATGAGGTTCTGAGAAGAAGGTATATTCTCTTGTTTTAGGATGAAGTGTTCTATACGTATCTGTTAGATCCATTTGGTCCATTACTTATGCTAGTTTCAATGTGTCTCTGTTTAGTTTGTGTTTCCATGATCTGTCCATTGATGACAGTAGGGTGTTGAAGTCTCCCACTATTATTATGAGGGGTGCAATGTGTGCTTTGAGCTTTAGTAAATTTTCTTTTATGAATGTGGAAGCCCTTGCATTTGGAGCATAGATGTTCAGAATTGAGACTTCTTCTTGGTGGATTTTTCCTTTGATGAATATGAAGTGTCCTTCCCCATCTCATTTGATAACTTTCGGTTGAAAGTCTATTTTATTGGATATTAGAATGGCAATTTCCATTTGTTTCTTGGAACCATTTGCTTGGAAAATTTTTCCAGCCTTTTGCTGTGAGGTAGTATCTGTCTTTGTCACTGAGGTGTGTTTCTTTTATGCAGCAAAATGCTGAATCCTGTTCACATTTCCAGTCTGTTAGCTTGTATCATTTTATTGTGGAATTGAGTCCATTCATGATGAGAGATATTAACAACAGATGATTGCATATTCTTGTTATTTTTGTTGCTGGAGGTGGTATTGTGTGTGTGTGTGTGTGTGTGATTCTCATCTTTTGGGTTTGTTGTAAGATGCTTAATTGCTTGTGTTTTCTTGGGTGTAGTTACCCTCGCTGTTTTGGAGTTTTCCTCCTAGTATCCTCTGTAGAGCTCCAAAACTCATGATGTGTTTGTTCTCAATAGCTGAATAGTATTCCATTGTGTAAATGAGCCACATTTTCTGTATCCATTCTTCCATTGTGGGACATCTGGGTTGTTTCCAGCTTCTGAGTCTGTAGTCTAACTAACCCAACAATGGTCAGCTGTGAATGGGAAGTACAAGAATCTAGTAATTGCTCAGTCCCATGAAGCTAGTTGTTTCAGCTAGTCTTCTGTAGAAATAGGTTCCAATCGATGTGCTGGCAAGTAAGTGCAAGGAGGCAAAGAAGAGTGAATATTCCTTCTTCCAATGTCCTTATGTAGGCCTCCAGCAAAAGGTGTGGTGCAGATTAAATGTGTATACCACCAGGCCTGGATCTGGGATTTGCTTTGTCCCAGGCTGACTTTGAACTCAGGTGAGTTTACATTGCCTGGGCCTAAGTTTTTCATGGCCACTATGCTTCAAGATCTCCATGCCAAGATCCAGGTCGGAAACATATGTCTTCCAGCCTCAAGATCTAGGTCACAGGTGAGCCTTCCAATTCTGGATTGTAGTTCATTCCAGATATAGTCAAGTTGACAACCAGAAATAGCCATTACACATGGAAAAATTAATCTTGACCATATAGAACAACAATACTAATGTCTAGTTTGTCTTATTAAAAATATAATTGAAATAGAGGATTACATAAGAGCAAGAAGGAAGACTAAAAGAACTTTAAGATTTTTTTCTTCAGATAAATATTATAAATACATTGATTAACTTTAGAATCTGTTGACTAGTCTTAAATAAATGAACATTCATATGGTCAGTTAAGGGTCAATAATTAAACATACAATCAGATCATACAAACTGACAGTAAGAAAATTAATGATTTATCAGTTAAAATTAGGTTCAGTTACACAGAATAGAAAATCTACATAAGAGCTTGAACAAGAACAATTTGAACTCTGTTGTTTCTCAGTCATCCTAGTTTGGCATTTCAATCTTCAAAGTCAGTTTATGATCCACTCTTACTTGTGTAATTCCCATCTTTGGATATGAAAGTCTGTAGTCCAACTCCCAACAATCAACTCCCAACAA
>NW_022196905.1:43661095-43697955 GCF_008632895.1 Mastomys coucha | reverse complement strand
CCAAGGCCTACTTAAAGATTTGGTCCATCTAGGAGGTGATGAAAATTGGGAACTGAGGCTTAGCAGGGATGTTAGGTTATTGGTGGCATACCTTTGAAGACAACTGTGGGACCCAGGTCTCTTCCTCTTCTTCCAGTTATTATCCATCTGGTGAGGACCTTCCCTCAGACATGTACTCTCTTTGGCATCTCTAAGGGAAACGAACCTCCTCTCTTCATAAGTAGATTACCAGGGATTTGTTGCAGTGACTGAAACCTGAATAATACAGCAAGTCTCTCCCATTTCTGTTGCTATAGTCAGACATTAAAACATGAAGCCATTCCAACTTTTCATGCCTGGAAAATGCTGTGTTGGAAGTACCTTGTTGCTGGTTTTGGAGGAATTGCTTAGCCACTTCCTATTTTTTCTTCTGTTTTGCTGCATGCACTTTTTCAATTTGCTATTTTTTTAAGTTTCAGATTTACAGTTGTGGGAGGGAGAAGTGAATATACATTTCCCTTTCTTTTAATGTGTTCATTAGGGTGTAGACAAGTAGCACTTACTGACCCATAAGGTGAATTAGAATGCTTTAGTAATTATCTTTTCTGTGAGGGGACTTCTCTAAGATTCCAATCATATTAGAACTAGGACATAGTATGGAGGTATGTTGAAGTCTTCAAGTGAAGTCATTTTGGCTTTTGTTTGTGAGCACTTTTCCTTAGTATTAATTTAATTTTAATTTTGATGTTGGAAACAAAATGAACATATTTATTTAATACAAGACTTACTAACAACTATGAAAAATAGATTGAACTGCCATACATTATAAGTAAGTATGTGAGAGAAAGGCATAAGAAGGTAAAAAATTATAGAAAATTACCCAGAACAGAGAATGTACAAATCAGTATAGAGATGACTATAATCATACAAGATAAGACAGAATGGCTAAAAATTTCTAAAACTAAAAAGTTTCAAGAATACTGAAAAAACACTACATTAGTATTATATTAACATCTCAGATTGCTTCAGAAAAATGGAAGAACAAAATAAAAATCATTAGAATTAAACACGGGAGAAAATTTCATTGACTTAATACAGATGTAAAAAATTGTATTAAGTTCTTAACAATAGAATTGATACAAAACAAAAGTAATGTTGTTTACAAAGTTTGAAGATAGGGTATCTGCTTGTAAATGCAAGCTGAAAAGTGGCAAATGTCTCCCATGTAATAAACCAGGGCTGAAACTCCAAGCAAATCTGTAAAGTTCTTGGCATCCATTCAGTGTCTTGAGTTGTTATTTTGCATCCCCATTTCCCCCACTTTACCACAGTAATCTCCATACCTTCTTTTCACTAGAGATGTGCTCTGCTGCCACTGCTTTCCTTCATACTGCCTTTCTTGTATTAATTTATCATGAAGCCACCTCTGCTTCTGTTATTTTGTGTTTGTTTGTAACTCAGTGCTTTTGCTCCTCAGTATTTTATTTTTGCCACAGTTTTGGAATTTGTATTGTAAGTTTTTGTCCAAGCTTCTTCAGGCATTTAAGAAAACAAAACAAAACAAAACACTTCTTTTAAATACATATACCTACTGGTTCATATTTCCGTTTCACATCATTTTACACAAGGGTGAGCATACGATTCATCTCTACTCGAATAAATCTTGTTTCCTGTAGCATGCATACATACTTTTACTGTCTTTGAACATGGTTTGAGTGTCACCATGGGAACTCATATGTTGAAATTTAACCCCTATTGTGAGTTGGAGGATTAAGAGGATGCATGGAGGTGGGAACCCTTGGGAAGAGATGAGGCTTTGCTGAGTCATTGGAGTAGAACAGGGTTTGATCTATGTCTACCCAGGCTCCCTTTCATCTGAGAAATTTTTATGTGACCCCAAGGATGCAGGTCTAGACAGTAGGCACATAAATCGAATATTTACCAACAATCATTACAATTTTATTTTTAGCAGTTCGATATACTCTTAATCATTTGCTAAAGACAAAAGAGAGTGTGCCTCTGAAGCAATGGTTCTGCTTGTTAGTTTCTCCCTAAAGACCAAGTCACGCCTGAACATTCCGTATTGCAGGAGTTGGAACATCTGCACTACTTCAGAGTTGAATAGTATTTTGATTTTGAGGTAGCCATTGCTGGAAATGCTGCTTCACCGAAGTCCTAGTACAAAAATAGCACAAGTTCATTTATGACTGTTCTGTGAAAATTTCCTAATTCAAAATAAAAAAAAAAACACTTCCATTTTATTTTAAAAATATATTAATTTTATTTTATGTGTATGAATGTTTTGCCTACTTGTATGTGTTTACACTGAATATGCATCCAGTGCCTAAGGAGGCTGGAGTGGGTGCCAGACTCTTAGAGTGCAGCCCCTGCGGGGTTCAGAGCCTGAAGGAACATGCTTAGAATCTACAAAGAAGACAGACCTAGAAGTGCAGTTCCCACCCTGGCACTGTGTGGACTCAGGCCACCTGTCCTTAGGAATCTACTTTTTCACAGCTGAAAAAGCTTTACATTCATCTCAGTTTTTCACATGCAATCTCTTTTAAGAATTACCTACATTCAACAATAATGTGCACACTGTACTTTCCCCCTTCCTTCTCCTCCTTCATCCACACTGTTTCCTGCTAACCCATCAACTCTACCAAGAAACAGGAAACATACCTTCAGCAAGTGGTTAATATCTAATCATTGGTACATAACCAAGTGACTGTAGCTGGCAGGAATTCAGTTACAGTACAGAGAGGTGATAAACTAATACCCAGGAAATTTGGATTTAACTATTGACAATAGCATCTCACAGTATCCTAATCAGGAGATCTATTTTCATCTAATGCCCAGGGCTGTCAGCAAATTAGTAACCTGAGTCAGTTCCTCACCCTTGCTCGCCTCACCTCTGAATGTTCCTATGAAGTCTTGAAACCAATGATCCAGCAAGACCTTCCTAACCCTTGGATAACCAACTTAACCTGTTGTTTGGAACAAGCTAGTGGACAAATTGTTGTCAGAACTAAGTTCCCAACTGGAGAGAACATCCAGATGTTAGCTGATGGACCCATCCAGGCCTTCATGTTGACTAAACTGCATCACCATTATGAACAAACACAGGAGTAGTGATCTGTTCCACTCCCACAATCCTTAGAGACAAACAAGAGTGCATCACATTCAGAGCTTTCCTTTTCTGATTCTGGGGAAACATTTATCAAAGACAAAGTAAAAGTGAAAACTTTCAACAGCAATGCCAAAAATACAAACACAAGGCAAAAGTGGATTAAGCATTCTCTCAGAAAGGGCAGGAGATTCTCTGAGTATCCCTACAGGTCCTTGCCATGTAGGTACCCAACTCAGGCCTTGCCATAAGGAGAGCCATATGGGTTACAGTGGTGCACCTTTCCAAGCAGAGGCTTGGCCACCACCTCCAGATGCCTTGGAAATGGAGTTACAGACAACAGGTATAGACTACCATGTGTGTTCTTGAAAACAAACTCAGCTTCTCTGCAGTATCAAGATGTGTTCTTTAAATGCTGAGCGATGTCTCCAGGCCTCATCTAATGGGTTTTTAAATGAAACTCAATTCAGCTGCTGTTCAAACAGCAATTTTCCTAAACCAAATATTGTAAAGCAATACAACTTAAGTCATACCAATTTGATGCATGCCGTTGAGTGACAGTTTGAAAATATTAAAAGTATGTAGTTCTGTCATTTGAAACATATTGTTTCTGTAAGAGCAGAAAACCTTGTGTGCACAGTAAAAAACACAGCAGTTCTTTTTTTTTTTTTTTTTCAATTTTTTTTTTTTTCAAAACAGGGTTTCTCTGTATAGCCCTGGCTGTCCTGGAACTCACTCTGTAGACCAGGCTGGCCTCGAACTCAGAAATCCGCCTGCTTCTGCCTCCCAAGTGCTGGGATTAAAGGCGTGTGCCACCACCGCCCGGCAACACAGCAGTTCTTAAGATACTCTCATCTTGCATCTCACCAGAGTGGTTTCAGGCAGTGTTTTTGGTACTGGGTGATGTGGCATGCACAGTGAAAAGTGCAAGTGCAGAGAACTAAGGCTAAAGTCACATGATGCAACCTGGGTGAGTCTAGGAACACCTTGGATTCATGACATATTTGATTGTGAGTTGAGTTTTGGCTGTTGTGCACTTCGGAATCTGTTACCCTTGAATTCATACAGGATCCTAAGCCACAGCAAAAGAAGCTGTAGGGTAGAGAATGGCATTGGAAGCTTAGTAACTTTATAGAAGATGGAGAAAAATGAAGAGATACAGAGATGCATCTTGCCCCTTGCTAGATGAGCTCTGTACTGTCTCAGGACTGCCAGTCCAAAGAGCACTGCTGTCTGCAACCTTCAGCCTCACACACCCAGAACTTTCCGCCAAATAACTCTTTCCTTTAAACTGTCTTAGCAGCAGAAGGGACAGAAAAAATCAAAAGCAAAAAATGAAACAAACAAAAAACAGGTTACTTGTGTTTCCCCTAATGAATAGTGGGAAGATATTTTTAAGGTAATAGTATTCTTCTACTAAGGATTTCTTTAATGGCTTACATTTCAAAACTACCAATTTAGCTATTTCTCCAGTCATGACTTAAAACTTCTCACCCAGAGAAAACCCTGAAATAGTTTAGCTTTATGCGAGTTGTAGTATAAGGGGTAAACCACTTGGTTCAGACGATAACCTAACTTTGCATTATAAACATGGCTTTATTGCTAAGTGGTGGTCATCTGGGCTTCTTGTATATTTTATTGACATCAACTTTAAGGTTTACTTATTTTATGAATGTGTGGGTGTCTGTGCGTTTACACCAGGTATGCTTGGAGGCCAGAGGGAGGCATTGGGTCCTGTGGATTGGGGAGTTCCAGTTGTGAGTCCCCCACTGTGATTGTGATGTGGGTACTGAGAAGCAAAATCAGGTCTTAGGGAAGAGTAATAAATGCTTTCAACCCCTGAGCCATCTCACCAGCCCCTGATTTCAACTGTGAACTGGGAGGCTAACAGACATCATGAAATACCTTTTGGTATTGGTTTCTGGCTTGAGATTTTTTTTTTAATTAAAGGTATATATATATATTTTTTTATTATTGAGTTTGTTCTTTGACAATCTCATATGTATGTTTAATGCATTCTAGTTATTCCCATCCCATCCTCGCTGCTACTCCTACCCACCCCTGACAACATTCCCTTCCTCTTGCATGTCCCTTTGCAGTGTAGTGTTCATATCTTCATGGACAGGTATGTTCAAGTGTGTGACTCACTGAGTTTGACTAGAGGTGCCTGTGTCTCCATGGGTATGTGTTGTGCAGTGCCGATACAACTAATAATGATAGCATCCCTCTTCCCAGGATCTAGCCAATAGTTACTTATGCTCCATAAGTTCCTCTCCCGTGCATAACTGTTTGTTGACAGGTCCAGCCTTATACAGGCCCAGTGTAGACAATGGCAGCTGCTGTGACATCCGGATTGCAATGGCGGTGTCATGGAGAGAAGATAGGATGTGGCTACCTTCTCCCAATCTTCCAGCTCTTACAGTATTTCCATTCCGTCTATGGTGGTCCCTGTGTAATGAAAGTATAGTTATGTTGCCTGAGCCTTGGAGAGTTTGGTGTATCATTTTACAGTTGGCCTGTACTCAACTGTCTGTTTTCCTCAGTCCCTTGAGAAGCAAAAGGTATTGGTATTCACTACCTTTATTGTAAACAGAAGCTTCCTTAATTAATGCTGAGAGTACCCTTTGTTTATGGGCATAAATACAAATATTTAGAAAGCAGTTTGACACCATGTCAACTTCAGTAAACAACTGTAGTAAGACTTTCCCTTCCCTATGATGTCCCACCATGGGTTTTGAACTGAGTTGACAGTAACAAGCTTGAAATCCTTCCTGCAGAACAGACTTCAAATACAATCAGGCAGTGGCTGATTGCCCTAGTAACTGCCATGTCACTATTGTACCCCTGGGGACATTTTTGCCTGTCAAGTTAATATAGTTGTTCATATCGTTCCTGATTAGGTTAGACTGTTGATGTCATTTCTTGCCCAGAAGCCTGCATAACACCTGAAATCATGAGATCTTGCCAACAGGAAGCTTCCAGCTTGCTTCTAGCTTGATTTCTTTATAGCAAGAAATCTTATAGCAAGGTATGTGTTTTCCCCCCAACAATTAGAGATCCTATCTCCTAACATATCTGTGGTGGTTTGAATATGCTTGGCCCAGGGAGAGGCACTATTCGGAAGTGTGTTCTTGTCGGAAGAAGTGTGTCACTGTGGGGGTGGGCAATGCGACCCTCCTCCTTAACCATGCAAGAGCCAGTCTTTTCCTAGCAGCCTTCAGATAAAGATGTAGAACTCCTACCTCCTCCTGCAACATGCCTGCCTGGATGCTGCCATGCTCCTGTTTTGATGATAATGGACTCAACCTCTGAACCTGTAAGCCAGCCTGAATTAACATTGCTGCCTTGGTCTTGGTGTCTGATCACAGCAGTAAAACACTAACTAAGACTATCCCCTACAGAAAAGGACAGACACAGATGGTGTGTAGAGATTCTGGGATTTGGTATAAAGATTATCAGTGAAAGATGAGATCCACTGGGGGCTACACTCAAAGGAAGAAATCCTTCTCTATTAAGGGGAGGAAACTATGGGTTTCAATAGATTGTTACCTCTGCCAGATTATTACTATATAGATATGGTGGTTATCTTTTAAACCTTACCTTCAACTGTAATTATATCCAACCAGAAATGGCAGTACTAAAAACATCCTAGTAAGGTACCTCTTCAGAGGTAAAGTTAAGCAAAGAATAAATCTTGAAAACTTTGAAGGGCCTGTGGGATTTAGGTACCCCAATGTGAAGAGCCTCTTTGGCTTGTGGCAAGGTGGCAAGGCTAAAGCCATGTTAAAACACCTTTAAATGACCGATTAAAAGGGTCTTTTGTATACCTACTTCAACTTACCCTTCATTTACCTGGGTGTGGCCAGAGTATTCATAGTAAAGCACGATGATATGCAGGATCCATTGTTGCAGGAAAAAGTGCAGGGTATGTGCTGGTTAGTTTTGTCCACTTGATACAAGCTAGAGTCATTTGAAAAGTGGGAACATCAGTCAGGAAAATACTCCTGAAATATCGGCCTGCTAGCAAGTCTTTCTGCCACTTTCTTGATTGAAAAATTGATGGGGGAGGGTGTAGCTCACTGTGGATGGTACCAGCCATGGACTCGGGGCCATAAGTGATGTAAGAAAGCAGGCTAAGCAAACCATGGGAAGCAAGTCAGTAAGCACCACTTGGCCTTGGTATCAGTTCCTGACTCCTGGTTCCTAGTATAAATTCCTGCCATGTCTTCCTGCAGTGATGAAGTAAGCTACAAATTGCTTTTGGTCATGCTGTTTTGTTACACCAATAGAAACCCTAAGTAGTACAAGACCCAAGTTAGGACAGGCAGTGTCTTCCCTAGGTATTTGAACCTAGAAATAATTTTTCATTAATAAATTATTGGCTTTACGTCGCTATGACATCTTCCCCTCCTTCCTCTCCTTCTTGTCCCTCCTTCTCATCTCCCTTCCTTCTATCCCCCTTTCTTTCTTCTCAGAGAAGGAGAAGCTACTCGTGGATATCCGCCTGCCTTGACATATCAAGTTGCAGCAGGATTAGGTGTCTCTTTTTTCCTTGAGGCTAAACAAGCCGGCCCAGTCAGGGGATAGGGATCCAAAGGCAGGTAATAGAGTTAGAGACAGCCCCTGGTCCTGCTGCTAGGGGTCCCACATGAAGACCAAGACGAACATCTGTTACATATAGTTAGGGGCCTGGGTCTGTCCTTGCGTGCTCTCTGGTTGGTGGTTCGGTCCCAGTGAGCCAGTATGGGTCCAGGTTAGTCGATTCTTTAGGTTTTCTTGTGGTGCTCTTGACCTCTCTGTCTCCTTTAATCCTTCCCCCTCTTCCACAAGATTTCTAGAGCTCCCTTGATGTTTGACTGTAGGTCTCTGCATCTGTTTCCATCAGCTGCTGGGTGATGCCTCTCATGATAGTTATGCTAAGCTCCTCACCAAAAGTTTAGTAGACTGTCATTAATAGTGTCCGGGGTGGACTGTCACTCATGGCACGGGTCTCAAGTTGGGACAGTCATTGGTTGGCTATTACCTCGATTTCTGTTTCCTCTTTATCCCTGCACATCTTGTAGGCAGAAAAAAAAATGCCGATTGAACATCTTGTGACTGGGTTGGTGTCCCTATCCCTTTATTGAAAGTCTTGCCTCGGTTGCAGGAGGTGTCTGTTTCAGGTTTCATATCCCCCATTGCTATGCATCTTAGCTAGGGCCAGCCTCATAGATTCCTGGGGGTTTCCATTGTCCTAGGTTTCAGTCTTCTTACAGAGATGCCCCCAATTCCAGTTCTCTCTCCTTCCAACCTCCCCACACCTGATCCCTCCTGTTCCCTTCCCCACACCCTCTCTCATACACTTCCCTCTCTCCATCCATGTATGATGATTGAAATTTTTCTTGGTTATAGTACTCTGGGATGACATCTATGTTTTTTAGGGCAAGACATCTGCCCATGCCTTTCTGGCTTTCAGAGTCTCTATAAGAAATCAGGTGTAATTCTGATAAATCTGTCTTCATATGTTACTTGGCTTTTCCCCTTACAGATTTTAATATTCTTTCTTTGTTCTGTACCTTTCTATTTTAATTATTATATGGCAGAAGGATTTTCTTTTCTGGCCCAATCTGTTTTGTGTTCTCTAAGCTTCTTGTATTATGTATATGTGTATGTATGTATGAATGAATGTATGTTGTATGAATGACTATATATATATATATATGTATATTATATATACATATACACATATATAAGTATATACACATACATATATATATGTATATAAGTATGTGTGTACATATACATATATGTACATATGTATATGTATATGTATCTCTTTCTTTAGGCTGGGGAAATTTTTTGTGATTTTGTTGAGAATATTTTCTGACCTTTGTGTTGGGAATCTCATTCTTCTATCCCTGTTATTCTTCAGTGTGGCCTTTTCATAATGTCACAGATTTCCTGGATGTTCCGGATCAGGAACTTTTTAAATTTAACATTTTCTTTGACCCATATATCAGTTTCCTCTATCATATCTTCTATACTTGAGATTCTCTCTTCCATCTCTTATATTCTGATGGTAATGCTTACGTCTGTAATTCCTGTTCTCTTCCCTAGGCTTTCCATCTCCATGATTCTGTTTTCTTTATTGTTTCTATTTTCATTTTCTGCTCTTGAATAATTTTATTTATTTTCTTAATCTGTTTGATTGTATTTTCCTGTATTTCGTTGAAGGATTTGTTCATTTCCTCTTTAAAGGCTTCTTTCATTTTCATAAGACTAGGTTCAAAGTCATTTTCTTATGCTTTAACTGTGTTAGGCTATCTAGGGGTTGCTGTAGTAGGATATCTGGCCTCTGGTGGTGCTATGCTACCCTGGCTTTTGTTGATTATGTTCTTACTCTAGTTTTTAGCCACATGGTTGTCCTTGGTGCTAGCAGATCTGCAGGAATGCAGGCAGAGTTGTGGACTGGAAAATGGAGTGAAAGGAACTAAGTGTAGTTCTCTGCTGCTGGCTGTGCCCTAAGGGGAATTGGCAGGCAAGGGGCCTGAGGCTGGGGTCTCACTTGGTTGTGTCAAGTGGTAGCAGGCCTTTGAGAATGCAGGCAGAGCTGTGGGCCAGAAAATGAAGCTCAGGGAACAGGGCCCAGCTCATCACTGCTTGATGTGCCCCAGGTGGACCCAGGAGGCAGGCCAGAGATAGAGTGAAAGAAATTTCACGTGTTTGTCCCTAGTGCCTGCAGGTTTCCAGGAATATATGTAGAGCCTTGGACTAGAAGATGAACCTCAGGGGACATGGCACAGGTCACCACTGCTAGGATTGTGGCAGCAGCAATGGGTTGAGGAGGGGGTGTCTCAAATTGTTGTCCCTAGTGCCACCTGGCTTCTGGGAATGCAGGCAGAACTGTGAGCTGAAAAATGAGGCACACAGGGAACGGGGCACAGCTCATTATTATTGCTGGGCTTGCCCCTAGGGAACCTAAAAGTAATTTTTAATGATTTTTTTTGTTGTTTTTTTTAAGATTTATTTATTTATTATATGTAAGTACACTATTGCTGTCTTCAGACACTGTAGCTGTACACTGTATCTGTACACTGTAGCTGTCTTCAGACGCACCAGACAAGGGCATCTGATCTCATTATGGGTGGTTGTGAGCCACCATGTGGTTGCTGGGATTTGAACTCATGACCTTCCGAAGAGCAGTCGGTGCTCTTCCCCGCTGAGCCATCTCACTAGCCCAATTTTTAATGATTTAATTATTAAATTTAAAGTACATTTGGTTGTGTCATTCTGCCATGTTACACTGCATTGAGCAGATTGCTGTGGAAAGATACATAGGGCACAGAAAACACAGGCCTGCCATTCCCAATGCCTGGCCTGTGGGTCCTGACAGATATTCTGCTTTAAATCCCCCAGTCTTTTTTTTTTTTTTTTGAAGTAGGGGCTAATTTTCAGTACTTGATTAAAAGAAAATCCAAACCAACATAGCAGTGCAAATTCCATCTCAGATTTTGCAATGTGCTTAAAGTCCGAACTTTAGTATTAAGGAAGAAGTGTTTTATCATCTAGTACCGAAATCCATTTTTGGATAAATTCTGTTTAATTCTTACTTGACTGAAACTAGGAAATTGTATGGATATAGTTACATGAATTTTGTGGATTAAAAATATATTAACAATTACTTTACTAGAGAAGAATTTAAGAAGGAATAACTATATTTCTGGGTGCAAAATAAAGTATGTCAATGTTAGACCTGCATTTAATATCTTGTAGTGAATGATTGCTCTGCAGCTAAAATTATTCTTTTTCATGTGAACAGGAGATTGGCTGACTGATAGTCTTAATTCAAGAAGGAATGGTATAAGTGAGGAATGAAAGGCTATACAGAAGCAAAAATACTACTTTACAATACATTTATGTCCTAGAGAAGGCCCTTCATTTGCCATTCACCTTTGACTATTGACATTTTTCTCACCTCATCAGATATATTCTGTCACAACAGAAGACTCATCTTAAGAATTTAGCAGTTCATGGAGATCCATTTGTAGGTCTATATTTCTACTTCAGTGAGAGTTACATGAAAGGTGCTAGAAAGGAATGGTCCCTACTTCTATGTCTGCTGGGGGATCAATTCAGTAATTTCCTGGCTGTGAAGAAGAATCACAACACTCAAGCAAAGTGCTTGGAAACAGGGAAAGGAAGCTTGTCTCTGTAGTTGAACTGAGGACAAAGACCTCATCTCTAGAAACAGAGCTTTGCAAGTGTGAGACTGGAAGACGTGTTGGTGGGGGAGCTCAGGGGCTGCAGCTGTGAGGCAGGCCAACAAGTCTAGATGGAGGGAAGAAAGACCAGTGGGGACTTTCCATGGGCCAGAAGGCGAAGCCAAGAGTACCCTCCATGGTAGCAGAAGGCCCTCAGCAGAAAGAGGCTGGAACCATGACATTAACTTCCCGTTAAGGAACAAATTTCAAATGACTATGATGCTCAGGGAGAGACAAGGCAGAAGAAGGTGGCCCAGGAAGGTCAAGGCAGTCTCTGACTGTTACAGTTCAGGTGAAACTTTTGGTCCCTTTGCCATGTCGATGAGTCCTAAATGAAGCTAGAGTTATCTTTAGTTTCTTTAGTTCCATGCAAGAAGTCAGAAGTGGGCATGGTTGCCTCAATTTCTGTTGTATACATCATAATGTTGTATTTCCAACAACCTGAAAGAGAAGTTAGAAAATAGTGAAGCCAAAGAATTGTGAAGGCACAATAGTGTGCCTACTGTTTCTAATATAAAACTAAGAACTTCCTGTGGTACAAAGGACCACAGAACATTTGAGAATTTTCCTCTAGAAATAATTGTTGTCTCTTCTCTTCCTAAATGAAGTATATATACAGATGGCAGATGCCACCTAAACTTTTTTTATTTTATGAATGTTTTCAAAAATGTAAAAATATAGATGTTATACCATATAGCCACTTGTAATATGATTTTTGTCTCTAAAAGTTCACAACCTTCCATGTGACTGAATTCAGAAAAGGATCTTAAGAAGCAAAGTTAGATAAGTTTATTAGTGTGGAGCCTTAATGCAGCAGAGCTAATGGCCTTAGAAGAAGAACAGGAAAAAGCTCTTGGTCACACCAGCACATTCAGAGGAAAGGCCATGTGAACAGTGGTGAACGGTCAAGACACGAGTCCTCACCAGAATCCTAGGTTCCTGCAAGGCTGCCAGAACTGTGAGAAGGTGAATTTTTGCTTTTTAAGCCACCTGGCTATGACAGTTTGAAACACAGCATGAACATACTCCTTTTTTTAATTTATATTTTTATTAGATATTTTCTTTATTTACATGTCATACGATATATCCTTTCCCAGTTACCCCTCCAAAAAAAAAAAAAAAACCAAAAGAACGACAATAAGAACAAACCCCTGTTCCCTCCCTCCTCCCCCTGCTCGCTACCACACCCTCTCCTGCTTACTGACCCTGGCATTCCCCTACACTGGGACACAGAACCTTCACAGGGCCAAGGGCCTCTCCTCCCATTGATGACCAACTTGGCCATCCTCTACTATACATATGCTGCTGGAGCCATTAGTCTTACCATGTGTACTCTGGTTGGTGGGAGCTCTGAGGGTACTAATTAGTTCATATTGTTGTTCATCCTAAACATACTCTTTATCCACAACTTACATTAACAAGTGTGTGCTACATTCTTTATCTATGTCAGCCTGTCCTTAACTCTCCCTTCCTCTCCCTCTCCTCTTTACTCCTTTTTTTTTTTTTTTTTTTTTTTTTTTTTTTTTTTTTTTTTTTTTTAATAAAAGCTATTTTAAATCAGTTATCTTGCAGGGTGTGTTCTCTTGTTGAACAGAATCCTGTAGAAATTCCATTGTGGTTCTGTTGGTGGTGGTGATGTTTGTTTGTTTGTTTGTTTTCATTTTTTGACAAAGGGTGAACAAATCCTCATCACACTTCTGCCACAGCTAGGAGCAAAGTCTGTCACTCTGTTGAATTCTAAGACAACTTGTAACATGACTTTTTAACCAACAGAGATACCCAGCGTATATAAAATTATGCTCAAAGCATGTTTCCTAAATGGACATTTTATCACTCTTGCAAATTAGGGCGTTGATTGTGCAAATTTTACACCTGTTAAGACAGAAATTACAGCCTTGGTAGATCTTAAGAATGTTATGGGGTAGCAGCCATGACAACAAAATCAATATAGTTAAATACCGTTAAATTGGTCTAGGAAGCATTATTGTTGAGGGTCTGTATAATTTGGTCATTCTCTACAAAATTTGGCAGGACATTTTATTGTACTTTTACTTCATGACAGTGTCATTTAGTCTTTTTCTAAAGAATGAGAATGTGATGAACAATCAATTCATGGTTTATATAAATTTTAGAAACTTATTTTTCTGGGCCACTTTGTCTGATTTGAAGTAGGATGAATTTCTCTCTTCTTATTTCAGCCAGATCTAGAGTCCAGAGGGAACGTTAATTTAGAATTATTCATTTTAGAGAAACCAAAGGTACCTTACTAGAAACTTGGTTTCCTTCCTTTTATTATAGAAATCCCATTTTCACAGACTTTTATACATTTGGACCCCTATTCAGTAAATATCCAAAGTGGCATAGTTTGGATATGCAGAGAGAAGAATCTCAAGAAGAGAAGATCTTATATTTTCAGAGGTAAAAGAGACACAAAGAAAGAAGCTAGATACTGTTTGAGATTCTGTGTCTCCTCTTATGCCACTTCTGGCACTTCAAACATAGAAGTTTCTTGATGAACTGAGCACATTAAAACTCTCCCTGAACAGTGCTGCAGCAGAGAGCACACACTCATCTAGGACTAACAGGAGTCAGAACAATGGCATCTCTCCATGATGGGCCATAGTAATTCACTGGGGAGTTAGACAAGCACTTACCTGACATGGGGCCCAAGTCAGAGAAGGTTGTCTGAGAAAAAAACAAAAAACAAAAACAAAAAACATTTAGTTTTTAGAGTAAGGACCTCATGATTTTTTTAAAAAAGATATTCCAGTATAAATACTATCAGCTTGGCTTGAGAAGACCAGTCAACTGAAGGGAAGGGGGAAAGGGCCCTGGGGTTACAATTTCCCATTTTCCATGGCTGGGAGGAAAGGTAACAATCAGAGCTGTAGACGGAACCTTTTGTTTAACTGTACAAGGATTAAATGAGCAGTTCAGGGATGGAAGAGGACACCCCCAGGAAGAGTCTTGGGCCCCAATGAAGGAAGAACTTTTGTTCCCAAATGGCACCTGTTTGATTATTTTCCAGCACAGGTAGACGAGTAGTACTATTTCCTTCCCTGATTTCTATTTTGAATGGAATTACCCTTTTTGGTTGATCTGATTGTTCCTTTAAGGGAGGTAGCACCTCATCTCAGTTCTTCTGGCCTGTGGATCAGGAAGAGCTACTCCTGTTCATCCATCCCAAAGGCCTCATTTGAACCTGGACCTTATTAAGTTTCACATACCACTACAGACTTTAATCTTGTTCTACCACTAGGTGAGGCTGTTGGGATGCTGAGATGCTGAGATTCAGGCTTGCACATTTTCTGTTGGAGAAGATTTAAAGTTATAACTAAGGTATACAGCCAAAGATTACATAGTCACAGTATTTTAATACTACTTCCATCAAAACTTGGACCAATTCTTCTACCACCTGACTTTAAGCATAACTATAATGTTTGTTTTGACCAATAAGACATTAGAAGAAGTGGTTCAACAGGAGTTTGAGTAACTTGTCATTGGTATCTGCCTATTTTTGCTTTATTTTCTTCAGAGCCATGGACCACCATGGGGAGGAGGATGAAATAGCATATGAAAGATAAGAGAGTTTACCAATTCCTAGAGGTAGATTATGTATATAGCTTGCCACCAAGGTTGGCAAGAGGTAGTAGGTAACCTCTTGTATTAGGGTTTCTATTGCTGCAGTGAAAAGCAAGTTGAAGAGGGGAGGGTTTTTTTTGTTTGTTTGTTTTGTTTTTCTTTGTTTTTGTTTTGTTTTGTTTTTTCTACATTGTAGTCCATCACTGAGGGAAGTCAGGACAGGAAGTTAAACAGGGCATGAACCTGGAAGCAGGAGCTGATATAGAGGCCATGGAGAGGTGCTGCTTACTGGCTTGTTCAACATGGCTTGCTCAGTCTCCTTTCTTATAAAATCTAGGGCCAGCAGCCAAAGATGGAACTATCCACAATGGGCTGAGCCCTACTCTATTAGTTACTACTTAAGAAAATCCCCTTTAACCGGATCTTATGGAGGCATTTTCTCAATTGAAGTTCTCTTCTTTCAGATAATTCTAACTTGTGTCAAGTTGCCATAAAACTAGCCAGCACACCTCTCCCATCAAATCTGTGAATGAAAATAAACTATGCAGTCTTAGGGTCATCTGCTATGCTGTGAAAGTCATCTAGTGCAAGGGACTTTTGAGTTACAATGAATGTGGAAGAAGGTTATACAAGATAAACATTGGGAAGAAATGAGCAGATGTTTGATATCTGGAGCGTTTTCTCTCCTAAACGATCAGGAGACTGGTCTAGAAAGAAAACATCTCAAAATTTGTAAATCTCCTCTAGAATAGGATTGGGTAAGTTTTTATTTTTTTCTAGAATCACAATGGAAGCATTAGACCAAGACTGTATGTACATCAGTAAGTATTTACTTAGTTTCTCAGCAATTCCCTTCCTGGGCAGAATAATACCAAAAGACACTTGTCTGGAGATTCTTGATTGCTAATTAATAATTTCCACTTGTCTTTCAGTATCCTCCCATGTTACTTCTTTTACAAGTAAGATCCTATGGGTTTTGCTGAGTCGATGTCCACTCGATAGACACTACATGTTCTTAGCTGCTGGAAAGGGCAGAGTAGAAGAAAAGACACTCTATAATGAAACTTAAGCTTCAAGGTTTTTCCTTTCATGTGCCAATGGCAAGTCCCTGGGTCAGATTTCTCAATGGGTTCATTGCTCATAAATTTACATTTACTTTTAGTTATACATTTTGAAATTTTCAAGAATCAGATTGTAGGTAAGACTACTGTCTCTTTTTCGTCCAGTTTTTCTTTTGCAAAACTTCTATTTGTGTTGCATGCAGTCATAACTATTTTGGGGTAAAGGAAGCAAAAGGAAGTGGGGTTGGTGCAGATTTCCTCTAAGTTTCTATGAGCTATGTTATGTGGCTGTAATTGCCTTGGTGTTAAATGATGCACCTCTGGGCAGGAGTGTCCTCCAAGGCTCTGCCGCACCCCATCCCATCTTAGCCAATGTAATGACACAAAGGCATCAGGTAGAGTGGTTTTCATAGCATGAATGTGCCTTATGGAGCCTGGCACTGAAGGTGTGCAGAAGCAGAGGAGAAACAGCTTCAAGGAGACTGGACCAGAAGCTAGACCATGGAAAGTTCTTTTGAGTCATCAGGTTAGAATTGTAGTTTTTAGTTCTTAGATAGTATTGATTTCTCATCAAAATGGAAGTTATATTCTGTCTAGGATACCCAGGCCAAGTACACAGTGAAACATGGTACATTATTGAATTGATGACAATTGCACAGACCAGAGCTTAGTTATTCCGTGTGCAGGGTTGGGGATTGGGGGTTGGGGGAGTGGGATGCGGGTAAACACCTATCAGTGCTACAAGTAATAAAATTGTGTTTTAGGTTGACTTTTAAAGTATCTTCCAGAGCCTAAACTAGAAACTAATAATTATGAACTATGAAACTTAAAGACCTCTCTCTAAACCATTAATAATAAATTAATTTGATATCATGTTAACTTTTTAAAAAAATCTGTCATGAAATACTGGACTCAGGCACGCGCACGTGTGTGCGCACACACACACACACACACACACACACACACACACACACACACAAACACACACTCACACACAACATCCAAAAAGCTTGACACACACTTTAGTACAATCTTCATGGAGAATGGAAGGTGCTTACAGGAGAAACCTGTAACATCTCAAACCAAGAAGCAGAGGATGTTGAGTATACAGGCTCTCTGGCTTTTATAATGATCCTTTCATGAGAGTTATGCAGGGTTTCATTTTGGGGAGCCAACGAACATTTTTTTCAGAGGTCACCTAAGACCATGGGAAAGCAGATATTTACATTATGATTCATAACAGTAACAAAATTACAGTTATGAAGTAGCAATAAAAATAATTTTATAGTTGGAGGGTCACCACAACATCAGAAACTATATTAAAGGGTCTCATCATTAGGAAGGTTGAGAACCACTTCCTTAGAGACTCTGGATGCTGTTGTAAAATAGTAGAGTTTTTCAAATGTGGGGCCTAGGTGAGGCCATGAAGTACAAGGGGCATGTCTTTGAAGGTTAACTGTGCAACTTCTTTCCCCTTCCTCTAGCCTCTCCCTTCAGTTTTGTTCTGCTATTCATTCTAGCTGAACACATATGAAAACACCCTAGTAATCATTCTGCCATTTGAGCCATACACAGTGTGACCACATACAGCCTGAGGATAGCTGGGAATGAAGCCCAGCAAAAAGTTGTGAATTTTCTGAAAACATTAGGAATATTTTTTTTTTTTTGTAATAAGTTTTGTAACTCAATTGTACAGTACTCCAGTGTGAACTTTGTAGGTATAAACTAAGTTCAGGACATTGAAAGTTTGGAGATACTTGCAAGGGGATCATGAAATACCAAATTAGAAGGACCTGGAATCCCCTTATTATGCTTGAGAGTGCAGCTTCATACCAATCCTGGACCATGTGTCAAACCTGGACTGTTGACAGAATAGAAAACTTCTGTGTCATTTGATTTGAGGTCTTCTGTTATGGTCACTTAGTTAACCTCTACTTGAAACCATGCTAAGAGTGACAAGTTCAGGTCATCTGGTGAGACGACTTCTTCAGCTTACAATGCTTATTGTCTGTATCCATATGTTTGGTAAAATATATTAGGAAGTTACACTACATGTGTATGTGCAGCCTCTTTGTATAATTTGCTAACCTGTTTGGATGGGTATGAAGGGGAATTCATGATGTAAGGTTCAGTGATAGTTCATATGATTTTTCTTTTCTTTTTGTATGTCACATGGAATTTATGCTTTATCCTAATTTTAAAACTTTTATACAAGGCTGGGTGGTGGTGGCACACGTGTTTAATCCCAGCACTTTGGAGGCAAAGGCAGGCAGATTTCTGAGTTGAGACCAGCCTGGTCTACAGAGTGAGTTCCAGGACAGCCAGGGCTATCCAGAGAAACCCTATCTCAAAAAAACCCAAAAAGAAAAAAACTTTTATACAATATATTTTAATTCTATTCTTATCACTTCCCAGATCCTATACTTTTTCTTAGAGAAAGATGAAAGATCCTAACTTTTTAAAATTCATACAGGGTGTCAATGTACAGTTTTCCTTCACTGGAAACATTCTTGCAATATTCTGTATTATACATATTACAGCTACAGTATAAGTATCCTGAATTATTCTATATTCAATTAATATGAATTGAGTACTTATAATATGCCCCCTGTAAGTCCTGTGTGGCTGACAAAGTATTATTAAAAATAGTTATTGTCCTTGGGGAGTAAAAATTTTAATGAAGGAGAAAGGAGTTCATGATTATAATTCATCCAAATGGCAATTTCAGTGAGGAGCTTAGAGAATAAATAATTTTATTTTGCAGTGGAAATGAGCAATGCTTCATGAAGCAAATAAAAACTAATGCAGAAGTCATTTCTACATGGTTTGGGCATGCATAAAATTGTTTTAAAAGGATCACAGTGAAAACACTTCTTGAGCATGTGTTCAGTTGACACAGGGAGGAATGCAAATTTGACTTTGAAGTCAAAGAGCTGCATCGTGAGGTGTAAATTATTTTGAAGTATGTAGTGATTAATAGAGAGTCAACCTCATTGTTTCAGTGGCGGCTTTTGCTGACCAAACTTATGCGTCATGATCACTAAGCTTTTGTCATCCAGAGCTGATATACAAAACAATCAGCTGACAACCACATTTACATTTTAAATGTTTACTGATTATAAATAATGGGTCTCTTTAAGTCATTTGCATAGATGTGATATATTTTAATCATCTTTAATCCTCATCATCTTTATTTCTCCTTCCCACTCCTGTGGATTCTCTTCCTCTTCTCAACAAATCTCTGGGACCTTCTCATTCTTATATAAAACTACCCATTTTAAAAAGAACATTATGAAAAATTGAATAATCATTCTTGACAGAATCATGTTTGGATTAATGGCAGCCTCAGATTTCCTGTAAAAGAAGAACTATCAATGCATTCCTACTATGTCAAGTTTCATGTGAGTATAGAAAATTTTGACTCTATCTTTAGACTTTTTTTGTGGGTGTGTACTGTCATTCTCACATGCTTCTCCTCCCTGCCTCTAATCTCTTTTTATAAGAGGCCAGCAATACTGGGTGTCCTGCATAGTTTTTGTCAGCTTGGCACAAGATAGTCACATGGGTAGAGGAAGCTCAAGTGAGAAGAAAAACTCCTGCATCAGATTGGCCTATTACAAATCTGAAGGTCGTTTTCTTGGTTCCTGTTTGATGGGGAAGTGTTAAGATCCCTGGGGATGGTGCAAGAATTGAGCAGGTAAGGTAACTTAGGTGGAACGAGAAAACAGGCTGACAAAACCATGAAGAAGAAGCTAGTAAACAGCATGTCTCCATGGCCTGTGTTCCTGCCTTGAGTTCCTGACCTGACTTGCTCCAGTGATGAATTATGACCTGGGGGTTATAGGATGAAATGAATTCTTTCCTACCCAAGTTGCTTTTAGCCATGGTTTTATCAGAGCAATGGGAAACCTAACTAAGACATCAGGATAGAGGCCACTTTGTTCTGTTCTGGCCTCATTTAATCTCGCTTGCATTTTCCAAGATCTGGTTACATTTCTAAATGCTGTGTTTTCACAGGCACAATGGGTGTGTACTCTGACTTACATTTTTTAGATGACAAAAATTCAAGGGGTAGAAAGGATGATTCCCCTTGTTGGTAGGTGCTTTTGTCCATCTCTTTGTACCTGTTCATCCTAGCAGTTTATACCATCTGGTGTCCTTATTGTTAGTCTCAAATTTATAAAAAGTTTCTACCTATTCATGGTGTCAAGACCACTTAGCTTTATAGGCTCAGCGATAATTAGATTGTGAACTCTTAGAACCTTTGGAGTGGTCATGTCTGATAATTTTATGGTAACTATCATTTATTTAATGCTTTTAGATATTATTTTAGCAATCTGTAAAATGGATACAAAATTGTGGAATATTCTTCATAGGACCCCTGTGAGGATCAAAAGGCTCATTTGTAGGTAAGTGTTACTCTTGTATTTAGTGTTTTTATATCTTTGCTAGTCAGGCCTTGGTAAGTATCTGAATAAATGAATGAAAAGATGCCTCAAGGAAGAGAAGTTATTTATAAGGAGGAAGAATAACTTTTAAACTTCCTTAGAACTATAGGATAGTTATTGCTGATAAAATTCATAATTCTAAAACACATATTTACTGTGTTTAGTATGATCTAATTCATCTCCACCATGATGGACTACATCTTATGAGCCAAAATAAACTCTCTCTCCCTCCAATAGTTTCTTTCTCAGGGTTTTTCATTACCATAATGGGAAATGTAACTGATGCAGACTGGAGCAGTATTGTAGGCGAGCCCTGCCTTTGAGGTGGGTATGCTTCTCTAGAACAATGAACAATAGTCTTCCAAATGGGCTTCCCAGAGAGGCAGATAGAGACTCCGTAAAGATATGAAGGTTTGCTATGACACATCCCCAAAATATATATCCAGAGATGCCATGGCTATGAGATTTTCTTACTAAAATATAATTTTTCTGGATGAATCTAGAATGATTTTGCCAAAAAGATTGTGACTCTCAGCAGTTGGTTGAACTACCTCATCATTAAAATTTCATCTCATATCTTTATTCTTGAACACATACACAAATAGTATTTGATTCATGGAGACCTTTAAAGGAAAATCACAGTGTTCCTACATATTCACACAAGCATATATGTATATGTATATGTATATACATATGTACATATATAATACCTCATATTGCTATGATGTTATTATGATTGACCTGTGGTTCTTTTCCAAGTATTCCAGTTGAGGTGTGTCTTTGAGTGTGGTGGTGTTAGGAGATGATGCTATTCATATATAGACAAGCCATCATTAGGGATTACTGTTTTCCTCATGGGAATAAGTTAACTGTTGTAACTGGATCTTGTTCCTCAAGAGTAAGCTGTTATATAAGAGGTCAACCTCCTCTCTTCCTCTAGCTCTTGTGTTCTTCTTCGTATCCCCTCTTCCCTTCTGCTGGACTGCTATCTGCAGAGGTAAGAAGAGGCCCTCATCCAAAGCTGAGCAGATGCATTACCATTCTCTTAGCTCTCTAGTATGAGGGCTGTGGCTATGGAGCAAAGCCAGGACCTCACATGTATAAGACTGAACTCCATCAATCTTACTACTAATGTTATTTTTCTTCACTGTAAAAGGCTCTTTTAGTTGTGTACTTTTTATGAACTAAGACTTGTTAGAATTATGAAATACTCAATTATTTGTTAAAAATAGATATGTTACTGTGATATTCATCAGCAGGAGCTATTTCTCTTGCCTAACTATATTTCCAACATAAAGAAATGGTGAATGTTTGAGGTGATAAATCACTCTGCTTGATTAGATCACTCCTCTCTCTGTGTGTGTGTGTGTGTGTGTGTGTGTGTGTGTGTGTGTTTGCATGAGTGCATGTGTGTGTGCACGGTGTCTCTATTATACTGTTGCCTCTAAATATATGTAATTACTCTGTAAAATGCATGTATATTTAAAAAGGATTTTTAGAATGAAATCCTTTACAGTGAAGCATAAAACATTAGTTCTATGATTTTTTTGACCTAGGCATTTAGATGATCTATTCAAAATGTAACTGAAGAGGTTGTTACCCTCCATTCCACTGCTGACAGGTCACTGAAAACCAATCGGCATGCCATCCTGCTGCCGCCTGAAAAGTTCTAAACTTTAAA
The DNA here is from genome assembly GCF_008632895.1 of Mastomys coucha. Classification (NCBI taxonomy): domain Eukaryota; kingdom Metazoa; phylum Chordata; class Mammalia; order Rodentia; family Muridae; genus Mastomys; species Mastomys coucha. The sequence continues at coordinate 43,675,840 of NW_022196905.1, read as the reverse complement.
ACTGCAGACTTTCCCAAAACACTAAAAAGTATCTTCTATCTCAGAGCACAACTCCAACAAGTAGATTCTTATGTACTTCTCTCCATGTTGGAGCATGGGTACCATGGTAACCCTGACTAAGCTATGAAGTGTGTGAACCAGGAAAGTAGCAGCATCCATTTGGGCATTGGTTTAAATGACATGTCCTAAAACCAGGTCAACTTTCTGCCCATTGCTGGAAGCTGCTAGTTATCACTGTGCTCATCAATCCTTCTGCTGCGAGACAAAGCCATCTCTCTTCACCTCACTATGTCATGACAAAGATAGTGTCTGTCTCCAGTTTGTCAACACTGGACATGGCAGCATGCTTGTCATATGAGAGGAAAAACATATTTTTAAAACTATGTAATTCTGCATATGACTAATAGGAGTATGAACAAACAAAGTCACAGATGAATAAAGTTGATTTAAAAAAAAACCTTCAGGAGCAATTCCAGACAGTCTAAAGTGTAAAGGGTTTAGCACATTTTCCCAGATGTTGGAATTAATGTTAACAGCCATGAGAAAAGATGGGAATATGTAGATCTTAGTAAGCCAAGTCAAGGAACAGAGATAATTCATGAAGCTACAGAACATTAGCCCTACATTCACCGAGGTGTGTATGTATGTGTGTGTATGTGTATTCATGCATTCCTATGTGTGTGCATTTGCATGTGTGAGTGTGTGCATGGGTAGATGCATGTGTGTGTTTTTATAGAAGTCAGAACTCACTTGTTTTGTTTTGTTTTGTTTTGAGACAGGGTCTCTCACTGGCCTGAGATATACTAAAGAGCTCTCACTGAATAGCCAACAATCCCCAGGGATCTACCTGTCTCTCTTTCCAGACTTGAGAGTACAAATACATGCTACCATGCCCATCATATTTTTCAAACCTAGATTCTAGAAATCAAACCTACGTCTTTATGCTTACAAAACAAATACTGTGCCCACTGTGCCACCCTTCAGCTCTCTCAATTCTTCAGTGAGGAGGGACTGGAAATGAAGATGGTGTTAAGTTCATTATATGAATATTTATTTGTTCCTTTTAATTATTGTATACATGTTGTACAATTGATTTTCCTATATTTAAAAAAATACTCCAAGTTTAGTCCTATGTGACTAATGTTTTGTTGTTTTGAACTCTGAAAAAAATAGAATCCGTCAGCAGTGGTGAAAGAGGTTCATTCACTGCAATCACACGCTGACCATGCAGCCATTAGCAGACTTGTAGAGTGGGCAAAACCAGGGAAATGGGCATTGATCCAAATACTCCATCTGTACAGAATTTAAAACTCAGAAACATGTATCACAGGTCACACTGTTTGTCTTTAATCTATGTTGTGTAAAGTGAGATGGGCTGACCATCTGCAGGAATTCCCACAAGGGCTTCCTCAAATTTGTAGATTTTGGCACTTTTCCCAGAACTAATGAGACAGAATCTCTGGGGATACCCAGGAACCTACAATTTAAAATACAACTAGCTACTTAGAATGATTAAGGTACAGACTGGGAGCTACAATTTTAGAGACAGGCAGTGTTAAAGAGAAAGGGAGTCAGGCATAGTGACACATTCCTTTGCAGCACTTGGGAGGCAGAGGCAAATAGCTCTTTGTGAATTTGAGGCCAGCCACATCTACATAGTGAGTTTCTGGACAACCAGAGCTACACAGTGATACTCTGTCTTAGAGAGCCGGTGGGATGGGGGGATTCTACATAGAAATGTTGCGGGGAGCCATGAGGTAATTTTGTAGTTTTCCATAGTATCCCTAGATGATTCTTTCAGAGGGTCTCAACCTACCTGCTGAGAGTATTTATAGTGAGTTCATATAGGCAGCTGTAGTTACCTGCCTGGAAATGTCTATAACATAACCAGGCTGTGTGGCTCCAGATGACTTTAAATTAGTCAAGCAAGGTAGGAAGTGCTTATTTAAAAATGAATTGATATCATTCAACTGAACCAAACCTAGTTTTTCAATTCCCATTTTTCCATCTATCTAGGAACCATGTACATATATACTCACAGGGAGGTAGGTAACTGTAAGTCATTAGTATAAATAGGGATAATTTAGAGAGCAGCTATCCCACCCCATCAAAGCCTAATGGAAGCTGTTCTGGATATGATGCTAGTTGCTAGATATCAAATATCCTTTCATAGCTGGATCAACATAGAGGCCAAAAATATTTATTTTTAATTCCTTTATTTACAAATAATCTTTATAAGTTGCTAATATAAAATACTACCTGTATTTTATGTGCTTTTGCAAAGTGTTGCTTTTATAATTATGATAAATAGTAATTCAGCAAAATTTTACAGCATAATTATATTAAGGACTATTGATGGAACCAAGCTTCTGATGTGGGGCATCTTAGCCTCTAAATCCCACTTCTGCTACTCATTAGCTATGTAACCTTGGGCAAAACATTTACCTTCTCTGTGTTTCACTTCTATCATCTGTAAAATGAAAAGAATATTTTCACCTGTCTTGTTGGTCTGTTGTAAAGATTTTTATAAATGTCATGGGTTTAATGCCTGAGACCAGTATCTGCCACATAGCAAGCATTCCACAAAGTTAGCCTCTGCTATTTTCATTACTGAACTACTCGATAACATGACAGGAGTTATGCCTCAGGTCATTAGCCTGTTTGCTTTCTGTGTACTCTCCTACCTCTCTCTCTCTCTCTTGCTTTCATTTGTATCCCAAGGTTCATTTATTTTCCTCTTTCTTAGCGCATAAGGTGGCTAAACTAAACCACTGAGGGCTTGAAGTTAAAGCTAGGTAAAGGCAAGGGGAAATGCAGAGTAATGGTGCTAGACAGGGAGAAGTGGAGGAAGACAAAAGGCATGCTTGATACGGAAGAGGAAGGCAGTGCATTATGGGAAATGACCACTGATGAAAATCCCTCCAAGGAAACAGCTCTCAGTTCATCCCCTAGTGTGGTACATCCCTGCAGGCTTTACGGCAGGCAGGGAAAATTATCCACAAAGAGCAAAAATGAAACTCACTTCATTCGATTTAGGTACTAATACTAGACCAAAGCTTAGAGGGTCTCACACCAACTGATTTATTTCAGAAATGTTTAACCCCAGAACAATTTTGGGGAAATTGTTTTCTGATAAAAATTAACTCAGTCCCAAGTATTCAGCACATTTAATAAATGTTTACATTGAAGTTCCTTACAAAGTTTGTCTGACTTCTTTCACAAAGATGGGTATTGTTGACTCAGAGGTAGTGCCCAAGATTTAGGCTCTAGGCGGAATGACTGAGGTAACATAATGCCTGTGGGAATCAAGATTGTCCTGGCCATAAGGTAACATAGCAGTCACTTAAGCATTTGTAAAGCATACATGGCATCACTCATAAGGATTGATTTTTGTGACCTAGAAACAATGGTCAAGATTTAGGAGGAAAGAGTCTGGGATAAGCAAAGCATAAATTCTGGGAGATATAGGGAAAGCCTGGCTCAGCAGGCAGCCAACAATCACCAGGTTATAAACTACATCCATTCCCAGGACTCCAGGAACAACCATAAACATCTCATTCCATTGAAGAGATAAACTATAAGTTTAACTTTTCCTGGCTTCTCTAGTGCACAAAGGCTTTTTGTTGTTGTTGTTGTTCTTGTTGCAATTTTCATCCCCAGAGGTGGGCAACCTGGTCTATAGGTCCCAGTGCTGGGGAGCTTCTCCTTGTAAGGGTGGGAGTCTTGTCATCTAGCACATCTAAGAGAACTTCAAGGGAGACCCTGGACCTTGAGAGCCGGTATGCATAAGTAGGTTGGCGATTCCTAATGTGGAGTAGTGAACAAACACTTGCTGTTGCATTTTAAATGCATGGATCTACTTACACGATGGAGAAATGCTGCATTGCCCAAAGTTCAAGCTGGTATCTGGTTCTAATTTCCATATTATAGTATCAGAGGGATTATATAAGCATTCAATTCTACTCACTTTTGAGGATATTTCTTTAAAAAAAAGCAGTTCCTTCTCAGTCAATTCTCTCCAGCTTTTATAATCTACCCCTTAAATGAATCATTTGACAAAAGTAGGACTTTAAAAAATATTAAAAGTTACTGTCTAATTTTATAATGCCTCTTTAATCCATGAAATTGCCAGGGCTTACAATTCTGTGTAGATTATGAATGCTGAACAAACCATTGATACCTTTATATTTTTACTACTTTTCCTATATTACTATATATAGGTATGAAGTAATATATTCTTTAAGAATAGTGCATTAGCTACTTTCTTATCTCTGTGATACCATGTCCTGACAATAATAATTAAGGAAGAATAATTCCAAAGGACCGGGGTCCATCATATCAGGAGAGTCAGGTGGCCCAAGCAGAAATCTAGCTGGTCGTATTTTCATCACCATACAAAAGATGGGATGGGGTGGGTGTTGGAGGAGAAGAAAGGGATAAGGGAGAGGAAAGAAAGGCAGAGGTGAAGAGGGAAAGAGAGGGGAGAGAGGGAGAAGGGGGGGAAGAGAATGGGTATCAGGACAAGATTATAAACCCTCTAAGCACACCCCAGTGCAATCCTTCCTTCAGGCAGACTCCACCTAAAGTGTCTATAACCTTCCTCATGGCACCACCAACTGGAGACTAGCTGCATGTGCCCATGGGGCTTCTTCACCACCATAGTGTATATAGAAAGTTGCAATTTCAAAGCCTCTCATCAGCCTACTTATACAAATCCCTCACTCATTTTTTCCTACCTTCTCAGATCTTTATGATACCAATTTCCTGATCTACTTCCTTGGAATTTTCTTAACCCCAAAATATGTCACCTTCCTTCTTCATTCATGTCCTTTCTGATGTCTTAGATAACATCCCTGGCCTCCAAAATCTTATAGCCTAAAAATGCAGAGGTAAAATGCTGGCTGCCAGTGTTCAACGGCTAATACTAAGTAGAGTCCTATTCCACCAATGCTTTCCCTCCTCGACTGCTGCTTCTCATTAAATATTAAGCAAGGAGAAGAACAGTGTACCATGGGAGCATTGGCACAAAGTTCTTTCAAAAGAGGAAATTAGGAAGTGTTGAACAAGCACTAATTCTTGGATAAAAAAAATCTAGAGATAAAATATTCCACACAGAATTATTTGAGCCAAAAGTATAAAATGTCACATTTCCTGGACAGTTTTGTGAAATTGCATGCTTGGGTGAAATGAGTGGTACGACTGTGGGAAAATGTGGGCTTTTAGGTCATAGGTGAAAAGTCATAGGTGAAAGTGATGAGCCCAGACTTCTCACAAACATAAATGAAGAGGTCAGCATGAGAATATATCAGTGTTTGAGCTGTGACTTCCACTGTGAATTCCAGTGTTTCAATAGATAGCATTTTGGTGGAGAGGATTGATTAAAAGGGGGAAATATGATTATTTCTATATTTTATGTATTTCTCTAACATCAAGTATACATCTTCTTATATTATTTCTCTGCTATTTATTTACACATTGCCTTTAAGAAGTTAAGCTCTTTAAGGCAGGTGGGTTATACTTCTTCATACACAACATGAAAGCCCTTGCGTGGAGCCTCACTACTGTCATTTTTTTCCCTTTACAGTGTTTCGGGAACGTTTATGGAGGGGTCTCAGGGTGGGCCAGGCCTTGTTCAAATTCAGTGCCTTGTGTTCTCTCTAATCTGTGAAGATGATTGTCCTCATTTTACCAATGTATCAGCAGGAACTGAGAGAAGTTATAAGTACCCTAAATCATTACAGTACAGCTGTTAGCCAGTGCAGATAAGATAAGGCCTCCAGAGCTGCTTACAGCTCTGTTAGAGGGACTCACTGTAGTGGTCAATGGATGAATGATTATACATGGCGAGTTGCTTATACATGACTGCTCCAATAAAAATGTTGAATCAAAGACTGAAGTCTTGTTCAGTTGAGTTGATTAATACAGAAAAACTCAGCAATTGTCACTGAGTACATTCCTTATGTTTGACTGTGAAGTATATTTAATAAGATATTAATGAAGCAAAGGTGATAACAATGGCATAAGATAAAAAAATGAACATAAAACCCAGGGTCCTGTTCACACTAGACAAGCTCTACCACTAAGCTATTCTCAGACCTTTTCTTCCCATTATTCATAACAGCAGCACCTTTTCAAATTATTTTCCTTTAATCTACTGCTGCCTACTTTGATCAAATGCAAATGTGTGTTGTACTCATGTGACCTTTTACAGAGGTTCTCTCAGTGTGTGTGAATGTTGATTAAGGTTAGAGGAAGTCTGAGATGTAAGAGGCTCTCTGGTCTCCTGTGGGATCTCACTGCAGCTCTGTTGGCTGGTTCTTGGGCTTTGGGTCACTCTCTGATTTACTTCTCTATTTTCTTCATTCTTGCTTCCCAAACCTCTTGCCTGGGAACTGGCATCCAGTCAGCTTCTAGGGAAACTGACCTAGAAAAAGCTACATACTGAGTCTTAGGGTATATCTATTTTTGTTCCTTGGAATAAAATCTTAATAGTTCCACTGATATTTAGCATAGTACATACTTTCTTTATTTGGAGTGGAAAAACATTATATGCAGTAGCCATGTTAGAATCCCTTCTATTGTTAAAACTCCTTATAGAATGTGATTTGATCTGCAGCATTTCTGTAGAAAGCCACAGAGAAAATTTCTCCATTGACTGAGTTACTGTACAGAGCCACAACTTGCATTGTTTGTTGTGGAAGCTAGAAATTGCTTTTAAAGTTTCATTACCAAATTTCCAGGGAGCTGAAATTTGAAATTCTTAAGTTGTGTTCCAAATTTAGTCAGTGTGCTTTTGCAAAGTGAGTACATTTGAATCCACATGGTTCAGGTAATTCTCTTTCCCAACATTAGGATCAAAGCATTGATAAGTTTCTTGCCGTCATCTCCCAAGCTGAGCATTTTCATTTCCTCCAACAGGATGGCTGATAAGCAAATCACTCCAAATTTAGTGTACTGGAAACATCTCATGTTTAAATTATATCTGTGTTTATAGTTCTGGGCTTGGTGCAAACTTTATCCTCCATTTTGCTTCAGGTAACATCCTGAATGATGGCGTTTGCTTCTTCAGTCCCTCAAATGGTCATGATGTGAATAAATCCTGTATTCTTTAAATAGTTCACTAGTGTTTATAATATGCAAATAACTGGCCTTTGCCCCTCTGGCCACTTTCCTTAGTTAGTAAGCAATTAATGTTGCTTTCTCAGCTTTTGGGTCCTCCTTATGAGACTGAACTGGTCACGTGGAGATGGGTTGAGCTCCCTAATCTAGGTATTGTCCCTGAATGTGTTTGGAAAACAGAGAGAAGGGACATGTTTAGTTTAGAAGAGAAGATTTTCATCATAATCCATTTGAAATGTGTATATTAGATATACCCTACATATTTTCAGAACTTACATTTTGAAGATGTGTGTGTGTGTGTGTGTGTGTGTGTGTGTGTGTGTGTGTGTGTGTGTGTTTGCATTTGTATTTATGTGTGTGAATGTGGACATTCATGTGGCATGGCATAGCATATGTCTGGAGAACCTGGGATGTTGATCCTTGCTGCCAGCTTTGTTTGATATATAATCTGTTCTTTGTTTCTATTCATATGCTAGGCAGGTTGTCACATGAACACCTGGAGGTTATTTTTGTCTCCACCCTCGTCTCCCGTAGTGGTGCTTCCATTGTAGACTGTGTTTCACTTTATGTGGAGTCTGGAGACTCAAACTTAGGTCTTCAGGTGTGCAGAAAGAACACTTTACTCATTATGCCATTTCAACATTCACAAGGTTATGTTTTGAATCTTGGTTTAAATATAGTCTAAAGCCTCGCCACATAGTGGATACTATTACAGCATCCATTGATGTCAGTTGCCCCCACTGATGTTTCTACCATGTCATGGTGTTTCAGAAAGATGATTTTAAGATGGAGAGAAAGAGCAAAACAAAAATATCAACCTGCACTGAGAAACAAAGAAGATATTTAAAACTATTGTCAAGATCTAGAGCCCACTAGATGTTGAATGATAAATTCAACATGAATAATAAAGCTAAAAGGAGGGAGTAAAGTCTGAGATGGAAAGAAAGAAGTAACAAGAAGGAGGCAGGGACTTTCAGACTTTATCAATATTCAGAGCTCACAAGTTCTGCCTTGTGATGCTTTGTGATCCCTGGTAGCTAAGTTCCCATTAAAACTGCAGGACTCAGCAAGCAACCCCTATTAAATTCCATTTGTATAATAGTTTAGAATGACTCCCCCACGATAATGCAATGGGTCTGCATATAATAATTTTAATAATCACTATTGTGATAATAATAGTAATAAAACTAGCTCACAATTACATGGGGCTTACTTACATATTGTATAAAATGTGCCAGATTTCCCAGACTTTAGAGTTGTTAGCTTGTTACAGCTACTCTAGGAGATGTTACTATAATGATTTCTCCTGTGTGGGTGCTATGGAGTACCTGGGTGCTGTGGGAAGCATGGGCACTGTGGGACGTACACAGTAGGTGAAGTGCTTTGCTCAGGGTCGTTCAGCAGGTGAGGGGTAGAGCTGTGATTTAGGACCCAGGAAATCTGGCTTCCTGCTCTACAATGAACTGCCCTTGGATAACCTACCCTTAAATTGAGAGGCAGCAAAGATAATGAGGTACAGAAATGGCTATGGGTGTCTGCCTGTATTAGCCTACTTTCTGAAACTCTAATACAGCATCTGAGATCTGGTAAATTATAAAGATTAGAAGTACATTTGGCTGACAGTTCTGAAGGCTAGAAGTTCAAGATTACATTGTGACACAGCACAATGCTGTGCTCAGTGGATGCCTGGAAGCCTAGCAATGAGGCAGGAAGTTGTGCATAGCTGCTTATAGAGGTGGTCAAACTTTAATCACTCAGACGTAAACTCAAATTCAGCCAAACAAAAATGGGGGACCTACCATGACATATTTGAAAGTCTTAGGAACATATCTTCTGGTTATAGCTGTATCCAAGATTCCACTGATATTATCAAGGATAATTTTTTGTTTTATATCTTGATTCTATTTCTGCTTTTAGCTCAATTCCATATAAACCTTCTTCATATGGACCTTGTAGAAGCTTCACAATGATATGCTACCTGTTTATAACCACCAGTAGGGCATGTTTCTTAGCCCATTTGAAGTAGTCCCATAAGTGATGTTTGCTCAGACTACCACACAGACACAATGTAATTTAAGGAAAATTACTACATGTGTTGGCCTGGGCCAAATGCCTACATCAACTGACTTTAAGCATGTTGGAAGTAGATTAGTCTATGTATTGAGTAAAGAATAATAATGAGCCAGTTTGTGGGGTTGATGGAAACTATATAAAACAAAGAATCCCGTTTTATTGTCATGGATCTTTCTTTGGTCTGTAGCCACCTAATAATTGTTCAGCCTGGCTTGCCAGTGAGCCCTAGGTTTCCAACTGTCTCCTTCTCCCTATGTCGGGGATTACAAGTATATCTTGTGATTACAAGACAGCTGGCTTTTTTTAAAGTGTGGGGTCTGGGAATTGAACTCATGACTGCATAGTTAAAAGGTAGCCATTTCACCAACTTACTGACCTATCTTCATAACCCCATATCAAAATATAGGGTTACAATGTATTCACTCTTGCATAAGGTGTTACTAAGCAGGGAGACAGAGGCTGCTTGCTATGCCTCATGCCCATTATCAGTCAGACTAAGACAAGCCATTCATAGATTTCCTAGTACACTTGTTAGAAAGGACCTTTGCCAGTTTGATCTATGGTTCAACCCATGTTTGCAATTCTAAACGTCTAATTTTATAGGCAGTTCTCAAGATATAAGCCGATTCTATTTCAACAATTATTTTGCAAGGGTACTGTTTGAAAAGGAGAGTGTCTTTTCAAGTAAGAGAGTAGTTATAAATGGTTTGCAGGCCACCCTTCTTTCCTGGGCACCTGGCTGACCGTAAGCAAAAAATTCTAAAAGTCTGGCATTTGTCCCCAGCAGGTTTCCTGCAGTAGTTGCAGGCTGTGTTTCATAGGTTTGGAACACCTACACACAACCCCCTACATTGCACAAGGAAATTATACAGAATTGTAAAGAGTTATTGAGAGACATCTTGGGCAAAGAAAAGAACAGAGGTATATCAGTTCCCTAAGTGAATGGCATTCAATCCTGTCTATCAAGTCACTTCCAAAGGATTCAAAGGAAGAAATCAGATTCCCTGTGGTTGGGGCTCAGGTGCAGGGCTGCACAGGTAACTGGTATACAGTGTCATTGCAAGCCAAGAGCTCTGGATAGTTCCTAGTTTCTATTCTTTCCATTGCTAACCTATAACATTAGTCAATAAATTAGGAGCAGCAGGCATTCTGTGTTGTTTAAAATGGACTTCAAGGCACCCAGTGGTACCCATAGCTTTAAGACTCTACCCTGACTGGTGAATGGATCCTCTCATATGCTAGGATGAATAAGTACTTGTTAACTACCTTATATTCATCGAATACAATGCCTAAGTATGACAATCTTCAGAAAGTAACAGAGCTGTTTTTGTTCGTGTGTTAAGTAGATTTTATATACTTTTTTGGGTGAACTTAAGGGAAAAGAAATCAGGCCATATTGTCCGGAGACATTGTCTGAAAAGGGAAGGGGTTTGGCCAAATCCTGATGTGTTCTGGTTGCGAACATAGAATAATCAAAGGAATATAGAAATGAATGAATGTGTTTCTGTTAGTAATCAGTCTGCCAAGTCTTTTCAGGGAGTCTTCTGGTCCTGGTATATCTCTAGGCATAACTTCCAGGGTTAGCAAAACAGCAAAACATAGAGAAGAGGGTGGTGGACAGATTGCTTAGCAGTTAACAGTGCATGCTGCTCTTTTAGAGGACCCGAGTTTGGTTCCCAGCACCTTTGGTTGTCGGCCACCTATAACCCTAGTTCCAGGGTAATACAATGCTTTTGACCTCTACTGGTACTTGTAGCTGCTTTCACATACGCATGTACCCTCAAAATTTAAAAATAAAATAAATCATTTTTTTAAGACAAAGTTTCCATCTGTGGAAATGCACAGAAATTAGTCAGCAATGTGAAAAAAATGCATATCACATAATAATAAATAGTCAGGAGAAAAGCAAATTTAAAAAGTTAGATAATTTTTCAGTGTGTGCGGGGAGGAGTAGCTAGACCCTCATGAGAGAGTGACATTTTGGTGAATGTATGAAAAGCCTGACAAATAGGACAGGTGACATGTTTGAAACAAAGGGCAAATGGCAGGAAGCCTAGGTGGGCTGAATGGAATGAGAGACAATGAGTTTTTTATTTAGGAAAGAAAGGAAACCTTGCGGAGACAGAGAAATGTGCCATTCTTTCTTCTATTGCCCTCGGTGAATCCTTGAGGAAGTCTTCTCACTAATATGAAAGTGTCCCCTCTTCCTCTTTTCCCATACCCTTTAATATGAAGCTGTGTTAGTCTTTCCTAAGCCTCGGTCCAACTTTCTTCTCAAATACTACAGATCCCCCAGTTGTTTTCATCCCTCCCTTTTAGGCAATCCTCCTGACTTCCCCAAGGTGATAACTGCCTCCTGTTAGAAGAAGCAGTCTACTTTACTCTTTAAGTGTTTGTTAGTAAGAATGAAGCTCTAACTCAGTAGAATCAGGTCCTGAGAGGACAGAGAGGTTCATGACCATCAGCTTCATTTGAGACTGCCTCTTGGATCGGGGGCCTCAGTCATTCTTCCCCTTCAGGTTCCACCCTAGTCTTGTGTTTTGAGCCAGTAGTCTGATAACATTGGGCTCTTGATTGGTGGCTCATTCTTACAGTGAGAAGATCCTGAACCTGGGATAGAACCCCCATTTGTTAGTTGGTGCTTGCATATTTCTATCTGCCTAATTGGTCATGTCGGAAACCCTCTGAGGGAACACTTGATCCCAGTACATCTTTTGGGAAAGAAAAAAAAAAACTTCCAAGAATGCGTGGAGACTTCAGTGTTGTGGCAGAGTCAGAAAACATGAGATGAAGGATGGCTAGGGCAAAAAGACAGAATAGAATAAATTAGTCCAAACAAAACAGCAGGGTAACACTTTTTTTAAAGGTAATAATGCATTTTCTTCCTTTTTTTTCTATTTTTTATTTGGGGGATTATAATATAATTACAGTATTTCCCCCTTTCCTTTCCTCCCTTCAAATTCTTCCATATAGTCACCACCCTCTCAGAGGAGAATGGGAGGGGCATGGAGGGAAGGACTGAGTAACAGGGTAACACTTCTAATAAGCTGCTTCTGGCCACTGCTTTGACTGGAGAGAAAACAAGCAAGCAGGCAGGAGTCATGAACCTCAATTGAAGGAAGAGTCAAGAGAAGAAACATTCTAAGAGCCCTGTCCTTCACTTGGGATAACTCAATATCATATTTAGATGATCAGACTAGATCCAAGTATGTATAGAGATATATACATCATCTGTGCGTCTAGCTGTCTACCCACCTATCTAACAACCTACCATTTACATAAGAGAAAGGGAAGTCAGGTACATTTCTGGAAAGAATGGTGACTTCAAGGGTGTATGTAAGACATAAATAAATGATTCATTTATTCTACTAAATGCTATTTAATATTCTACTCCAAGTCATAAGACACACACACATACACACAGACACACACACACACATACACCTTGCCACTGCTATACTGTTATTGTTTAATCATGTCCTCCAAATTTTATGTATTAGATGCTTAATCCCCTAAATCACTACAATGGTATCTGAATGTGGGATCTCTGAGAGATAATTAGGAATAGATAAGTTCTTGATGGTGAGGTCACTATGTGACATTAGTGGAGATAAAACCAAAAAAAAAAAAGAATAACCTGATTAAGTTCCCTTGCTCTCTTGCACAGGATGTCTTACAGTGCCCCAGTATTCTGTAGTCTGCAACAGCAGAAAGGATTTCACCCAAGGGTGAGGGATACTGGAACTTAAGATACCAAAACTGCTGCTTTTAGAACTAGGAAATCAGTCTTCAGTAAACCTTTAGTGAAAAGTAGGTGAACAGATACTGCACTTGATAATATGTGCGACACACATGAACACACACACGCACGCACACACACACATAACCACATGAACCAAATGACATGTTAGAGTTTTAATTGATGTAGCACTTAACCTGAAACTCTTTGTGCAGGTCAGCTAGAGGGCTTAAGGGGATACCACAGAAGAGCGAGAATGAAAACAGTGCATCTGAGCTCCTACAAAGCAGTCAGCATAAGGAAGATGCTTCATAGCCTCATCCCCAGGGCTGCAATGTACTCTTAATAGTACAGAGTAATAAGAATTTGGAAGGCATTCCTATACAGAAGAGAACTTTTGCTTTGTCTCTGGAATGGACCCTTATACCTGAAGACCAGAACACAAGAGAAAAATTAGCAGAACATAGCAAGCTTACTATTTTATGCACATGACAGATGCCGGTGAAATGCATAGTTCACATAGGGACACTTAAACAGTAGTTCATACAGCATCTTCAACTAAAAAAAGGTACATGTATAGAAAAATGAGAAGGTAGGACAAAGACCCAGCCATTAACCATGACAATTCATGAAAGTTAAATGAAGGGTAAATGAAGGCTCCTCTGGTGCCACCTATGGCTCCTAATGTTGTATTCTGTGGTGACCTTCTGTTCTCTTTTGTCAAGAGGGTTGCAGTAGGATGTGTCTGTCTGTAAATCTGTTCTCTGATGTTTGGCAGAGGTGGTAGGCAAAGAGTTTCTTGCATGGGCTTCTGGATTGCCTTCAACTAGAAACCTTCCTTATACAAAGGAAACATGTTTGGGGAATATATTCTAGTTTCCCATCTGATCTAAGATGATTTGGAGAAAAATACATTAAATGTATGGAAGTACCTCTGATCATGTCATGGAATTTAGAAGATCATGACATAAAGAACCAACAGTAATTTTCATAGTTGAAGAGCTCTCTTGCCTAAGTGTGATCTTTGAGTTGTACATGGTGGTGAATAGGATTTCAGGTAAGAACTGGTTTAATTGATTTCAAGATATTTCTTCCAGTCCCATGTGTATGTGATGAAAATTAAAGGAAATTATGAGACCTATTTTATGTTTACATTGGTAGTGTGAGGGGTAAATTGACACAGACTAAAAACTGAAGAGTTTCCAGTGTCTTGAATAACAAAATGAACCAAAGGAAAACCTTTTGCATTATATTTTTTAAAACAAAGGTAGCATAACAGGATAGAGTTGAATGAAAAAGATACTTAGTTGCAATTGTGAGATTTAAAAAGCATCATATAAATATAAAGAAAAAAATCTCACAAGGAACTAAAGTATATACTCTTAATGGTGGCAAATTGTACCCTGAAAAATAAACCCTAAAACAACAACCTTTTCTAGTGTGGCTCCTTGCAGACTTGGAGCTGCCATCATTTTGTAATTTGATCCATCGCAGGAGATGGCCTTGTTAGGGCTGTTCATTTTGTCCTAACGTAGTTCAGTAACTTATCGGGACTTTAAGATGACCAGTTAAGGATTTGAAAGAAGGTAACATGTCATATACTTAAGATTCTCACACAGGGAACATGTCACCCACAATGAATATTTAACTAAAACAATAACTATGAGGTGGTTAGAATTTTACTGCTATATCTTTAATCATCTTGGTAAGTAGAAATTCACTTCATTACTGGTGCTAATTTTAAATATGAACAGAAAGCACTGACTAGTCTATTTTTTTTTCTTTTTCTTTCTTTCTTTCTTTCTTTCTTTCTT
>NW_022196905.1:43636796-43660938 GCF_008632895.1 Mastomys coucha | reverse complement strand
AGACCAGGCTGGCCTCGAACTCAGAAATCCACCTGCCTCTGCCTCCCAAGTGCTGGGATTAACGGCGTATGCCACCACCGCCCAGCCTATTTGTTTTTTTCAACTCTTCACCCTCACCGTCTCCTAAAGCTCCAGGCTTTCCTCACTATTGCTTCAACTTTCTAATAGACACCATTTTGACAGTGAACTTTGTCTAATGCTCTAAACCATGCTATAGCTTTTTTTTCTAACATAGTATCTCCCAAATATTATACCCTATGCATTTCAGTTTTCCAAGACATAGCATGAAGTGTTCCTTTACAAAGGGGGACATTTGGAATGCTATAATTTACAAATCTGGCAACATAATTAGATTTATAACTGTAGTTTTTATGAGTGTGTTATAATCACCATGCAGAGAAGGAATTACAAAGGGGTTATGAATATGCAGTACTTCTTACATTATTTAACATAGCAATGTTAATCTCTTGAAGTCTAAGTGCACAAGACACTAGAATTCTTTCAGAAGAGTTTGAAGAATCATCAAAGTTTGAAGAACCAGCAATTGGACAAAGAAAAAGGCCATACTCCGAGCCTCGGCGATGGGTCTCAAGCTCCAGCATCAGTCCTATCTTCTAATACTTTTTAGTAAGGCAATTCTTCTGTAATGATTGTTTAAAACCTACTCTACTCTTTTTGCATATATATTCCACAGAGTTTAAAATGGTGTCCTCTACACATGTACATTCACTAAGTGATGAGAATTTCTCAGGAAACAATATGGCCCAGTCTGTGCATTAATGGACCTTAACATAATAGTAACTAAAAGAGGCATTATTCAGTAAACGCACAAATGGTTTACATGGGTTACAGTTACTGTAAAGGAATACTAGTTATCCCCCAATTGTTCATTATCCCTTTTGGGATGAAACCTTGATTTATATTTAATCTGGGAAAAAGCCACAAGAAATGGTTACTCAGTTCTTCACAGGTATGAGCAGGTGACTAAGGTCTAAGTCATATGATCTAAATTAAGTCATAAGGTCTAAGTCATAAGTTGCCTGAATTTTCTCTTTCATCTTTTTTTTTTGTCTACCTCAAATTGTTCCCAAAATAGCCTGTTTTTTTGTTTGTTTGTTTGTTTGTTTGTTTTTTAAGGAACAAAGATGTGTTCTCCACCACTGGTTAATAGTATTTCCTCTGGCAGCAGGTCCTTTGACCATATAGAAAGATGGTAACTTCAAGATTTAGAAGAACAAATGCAAAAGCACACTGGCCCTGAGTGCCTAGCAGAGCACACTGATTCTTTATTAGGAGTAAAACAATGTCATGTTCTACTACTACTACTACTACTACTACTACTACTACTACTACTACTACTACTACTAGATTGCCTTATCCAGAGTTTCATATTTTGAATTGGATTGTTACCCTCAACAGGACCTAAAAATTTCACCTCTGCATAGCTCACCTGGGCAGTAAGCAACAGGAACACAAGGATCCTGGTAACGGTTGAGCCATGACAGCAGAGTGGCTTTTCTATCAATAGTATTTTTGAAAATTGTTTTGATAGGAACCAAACTATTTAGATGTTAAAGCCTGGGTATATTTAAAGTTTAATTTGTGGGTAGGAAGAAGAAGGGTTATTATAGCCTATATTAACCTCTGATATATTCAGGTAGTAATGTACCCTCTAAAACAGTGGTTTTCAACGTTCCTGATGTTGTGACCACTTAATACAGCTCCTCATGTTGTTGTGACCCTCAACTGTAAAATTACTTTTGTTGCTACTTTGTAAGTGTAATTTGGCTTCTGTTATGGATCGTAATATAAAGATCTGCTATACAGGATATCTGATAGATGATCTCTATGAAAGGGTTGTTTGATTGCCAAAGCAGTTGTGAGTCATGGGTCAAGAACCACTGTTCTAAAAGAAACCAGCTTCCCTGCTTTGGTGTCTTGGTTGGACCCTCTGGAAATGGAAACCCTGACTGTCCTGGTCAGACAAGCTGGTTTAATTCTGACATGGTTCTGAGAGATATCCAAATTGTAGATTTGTTTGCACATATAAAGACGATAAGATTAGTTGAGAAGAACTCAGTTTGTACAGTACAATATTAAACAAATGAAGTATAAAGCACAGTTTATCAAATCCTATTCTTGGCATGGAACCCTTGTATGTATTAAATCCAATTTCTTTTCTTTAGGGACTAGTTAAATCTTGTACAGATATGGTGAGGGAAGTTTTTCTATCCTGAATTGACTGTTGCCACCTGGTTTTTATCATCACTTATTGTGGACAAGTGTATTTGAGTCTTGAAGTATGAGCTGTGTTTAAATGAGGTTGGATCCAGTTGTATGCATCTAGAATGCTTTTGAAGCCTGGGTGATGCCTTGAGTATATTTCTTGGCTTTAGGTTCTGTACTGGCAACTAGAAAAAAAAACAGTTTTGTGAGCTTTTAAATCATTTTGAGATTTTAGTTACTTTAGCTGAAAGTATAGATATTTAAGTTTTGCCTTATGATTATGGGAATTGTCAATAAAATACCAAGCTTTTGGTCATGTATGTATAATAAAATATATTTGCTAAACTCACATGGATAATATTCTTGTTACTCATATAATTTTCTTTTATGTTCTATCTTGCTCTAGAACATACTAGCCAGATCCTTATAGTGCAGTCTGCGCACATTTTCTCATCTCTCACCATAAGCCAGTGAGTTTTTCCAGCCACGTTTCCCTACCTTAGCGCCCTGATTTCTACAGTTTCCTCTCTACCTGCTATTTGCAGCACTAACACTGAGAGAGTCAGAGTGTTCCTTTTCTAGTGTGTTTTTCTCCGGCAATCAGAGAATTCTTTCTCCCTGTACTTTTTGGTAGCGTGTGGGTGGAGGGTTTATAAGAAGCTGTGGCTAGGCAAAGAAAGAAACAATCAAGGCTGTGTGTGACATCAAACCTTCTCTTGACATTAATCAAAAGCCGACTTAATGTTCTATGCTGTGTCATATTGCCTTTTATACTGTCTTTAGAGCCACCTGGGATTTTGTACCTTAAACATTTCATTTTCCTATAAGTATCAGACATCCTGAAGCAGCAACAACAAAGATGGGGAGTTGCAAGGCAGAAATATCAGGCAGAAATAGCCAGTGCTATATGGCCTCTGAAAATTTAATCTCTGGTGATCAATTCCTGTGAAAAGTGCTCTTTGATTATTTACCAGAGCCTTTAAATATCAATGGTTCTCTCTACTAGAATATTAAATATAAGTTCTTCCAATATCTTAAATACTTTATTCTAAAGTACTTTGCTCATACATAATTTGTATGAACCATTGAAGGCTTTTAGGCAAAAATAGTCTGTTATGTTCCCTTCCATTTATTAAATAAATATATGTTGAAATTTAAGTCCAGGAGAACCAACCTAAATCTTGGAGGGACTTCAGAGATACCCTGTTCATCAGCAACTACTCTGGCTTCTTTCTATATAAAATTCAATCTGCTTTACATATAAGTGAAGATTCATTTTAATTATGACACATCTGTATTGCAGGTCTTCTGTTGTCTATGGTATCCATTTTTACAATACGAATAATATTTAATAAATCAAAATAGAAGGATATAGTCAAATAAACAAGTTACTTTTTTTTTCTAAAATCTAGACCATTATTCTTTAAAGCACTGTGCAATGCTCGGTGCCATTCTAGCACCCAGCATGCACTGTCCACACAGTGCATATGGGCTTTCGAAACACAGAAATCATGTGATTCAACCCCTCAGTGTCCTTCAATGCTTCCTCCTATATTTAAATTATACCTAGAATCTGCATAAATTAAACAAGGCCCGATATGATTTGTTAAATATCATCTTTACCTCCTATACCTGTTCTCTCTCCACTCAGACCTACACCTCATAGCTCCTGGAAATTATATAATCAGTGCCCCATGTTAGTTACCATGAGTCGTATTAACTGCAGCTGGCTGCACACCACACTGTTGTCTATTCTTAAATGTGCCTAGCATGTGCCCCTCTCTTGCTTTCTGGGAGAAACTCTCTTCTTTATGGGTAATCATGGATGAACTCTTTCTTTTGCAGTTCTTAGCTTATAAGTTACCTCCTTCCACCTACTGCAACATCTTTTCTGTTTTTTTTTTCCACAATTTTCTTTTATTGAAAATAGTTGTTTTTATAGAATATATCCTGATTCCTGTCTCCTCTCCCTCTCCACCCCCAGTTCCTCCCCACCTCACCTCTCTTTCCATCCGGGTCCACCTCCTTTTGGTCTCTCACCTCTCTTTCCATCCGGGTCCACCTCCTTTTGGTCTCTCACCTCTCTTTTCATCTGGGTCCACCTCCTTTTGGTCTCTCACCTCTCTTTTCATCTGGGTCCACCTCCTTTTGGTCTCTCACCTCTCTTTCCATCCGGGTCCACCTCCTTTTGGTCTCTCATTAGGAAACAAAAAACAGTCATCTAAAGGATAATAAATATTAACAAATAATGTAGTATAATGCAATGTGATAAAAACAAACAAAGAATAGGTAAAAACATACAAAAGGAAAAGAGCCCAAGAAGCATTCATTACAAGATATAGATACAGAGATACCCATTCATTCATCTATTCAGGAATCTCATAAAAACATAAAATTGGAAGCCATAATATGTATACAAAAGACATGTAGGATAAAAAAGGGAAGAAACCTTTTAATAACCCCCTGATAAGTGTGTTTTGTATTGGTCATCTACTGTTGGGCGTGTAGACTACCCTTAAAGGTCGTTCATCTTCCCTGTGAGACTTCCTTAGAACTATAAAAACTTTAGAAACTAAAGTTTCCTTTGCTGGTGATTATCAGTTGGAGAGAGTTTCTCGGTAAGGGACGGGGACTTATGTCCACTTTTCTAGGTCAGCTCTGGTGCAGACTCAGGCAGTCCCTGTGCATGCTGCCTCAATCTTGGTGATTTCACATGAATGTCAATCTTGTGTTTAGAAGGCTTTGTTTTCTTAGTGTCCTATCCCTTCTGGCTCTTACACTCTTTCTGCCTCCTCTTCCCTCTTCTGCAGGGTTCTCTGATCTGTGAGAAGAGGGATTTGACAGAGACATCCCATTTAGAAGTGAGAGTTCCAAGGTCTCATATGCTCTGCATTTTGTCTAGCTATGGGTCTCTTTATTCACTCCCATCTCCTAGAGGAGCAAGCTTCTTCTCACAATGGCTGAACAAGGAACTGATTTATGAGTGTAGCAGAATACTATTGGGAATCACTTTATTGCTATATTCCTGTTGTAGAACAATAGTACTGGGTTTTACCCTAGGTCACTGGGCTAGCTAGATTCAGGTTCTTGGCCATCTAAGCAGTGTTAGGTGCAATTTCTATGTCGTGTAGTGGGCCTAAAGTCAAATAAGACATTGCTTGACTACTTCCATAAGATTTGTAATTTCATTTTGATTCCCTTCATATGTGTATATAGTTTAAGAATCTTCTGCTGTGTTAGCTTTCTACACAACTCTTTACATGGTCCTTCAATTTAGTTATCTCTCCATGTATTCACATCCTTTTTAAAAGCATTTAAAATTTTTTCTACTTTTATATGGGTATGGGTATTTTGCCTGCATGTATGCTTGTGTACCATGTGTATGCCCAGAAGAGAGCACCGGATCATTTGAACTGGATAGTTTGTGAGCCACCATGTATGTATTCAGAACTTTATTCATGTCCTCTGGGGGAGTGACCACTAAGTCATCTTTTCAGCTCTTCTCTTGGTTTTCTTATTTATTACAATAAGAATATCTAAAATCATCTTATTTATTATTTCCTCCAATCCCTTCCAAATCTTCCCTCATACAACCTCTCCCCCCACAGGGACATGCAAAAATACAAACAGATAGAAGCTTTTCAACATCAAAGATCTCATTTATCAAACATATCTATTCTATGTTTACCCATACATACTTTTTAAGAGGAGTTATTGACTTATTTATTTTTATATACATTGGTGTTTTGCCTGTGTGTATGCCTGTGTGAGAATGTCAGATCTGCTGAAACTGGAGTTACTGACAATTGTGAGCTGCATTGTGGGGCCTAAGAATTTAACCCTGGCCCACTGAAAGAGCAGTCAGAGTTCTTAATTGCTGAGCCATCTCTCTAGCTCCACACTTCTTTAAAAAAAAAATAATTTTATTGATTATTTGGGAATCTCACATTATGTACTATGATCATCTCACTTCCCACTCCTCCTATTTCTGACCCCTCTTCCTTGTAATCCCACAAAAAAAATATAAGAAAGGGAGAAAGAAGGGAAAAATCTATTTTGTATTGCCCATATACTTACTGGCTCATGGTCAAACTCTCAGTGTTCAGCTCCACATAGGAACCTAAGTCCTTCTCTTCCTGTACCTTCACCAGAAGCCATCAAGTGTGGAGAGCTATACCTCAGCATCCCAAACATATTTTTTAAAAGGAGTTCTCCTTGAGGGCTTTGTCTCTAGGCTGTCACTTTTTCTGGAGGAGTTGGGAGTTGGGATAGAGTTAGGGATTGTCACAGAAGTCTTTTATGTTCTTTTGTTCACAACTGTGCATAAGCAGTCATTAATACCACTGTAAGAGTGATATTAATCACACTTAGTAGGAGCATGGATCGTAGGCTTCCACATGGTTTCTGACAATAGCATAGAACAGGAACGTCCACTTGATCTTCAGCATTAGCACTAGCCAAGGACCACAGATATCAATATGGTCCTCTGCCAAAGCATAAGTCACTACCTTCATGGCCTCTGGGAGAAGCACAGATCATGGAAGTTTTTCAAGGAAGTCTAATCCAGTAAATAGACCAATTCTTTATCTCAAATATACTGTTGCTATTCAGAGCCAGAGCAATTGTGGGGCTGGGCACAACTGCTATCTTCCAGGCTGACATAGCACAAGCTCTGGCCTGTTGCATACCATGCTGCTGGCTTTACTGGATAACAACTTGCTCCTCTATCAACCACAGCCTTCTTTCCCACCCTTGCAGCTGTCATGTCTCCAGTTCCTCTACTCACCCTTGGCTCCTTTGTCTTTTCCGTCTCTCCATCACATATTCATTTATGATAGTGGCATTGGAAGCTGCAGTGTGTTTGTGCAGTTTGCTCAAACAGCTTTACATGCAGATGTCCATACACATTTTTTAATCAAATGAGTGAAGAAATGATTTCTGAGGGAGAATGATGAACAACTAGTTACAACCTTCGCAGACAGCGGTGCAATGAGAAATTAAGCAGCCAGCATTATTGTCTGTAGTGAAACATATAAGCAACTGGGAAATAAGCATCTAACACTACCATGCTATAGCAGTATCTGTCATCAGAAGCTGAGACAGAACTCCATCTCTTCCAGTGGTGCTTGCCTTTGCAGAGCAGTACTATTTTCATTGCAGTTACAGTTTATGTCTCACATAATTTTACAGGATTTGGAGGCTTCAGAAGGAAGGACATGAAGTGTATTGGAAAGTGTGTGACTCTGCATGGAACATAATCAATGGCAAGGTCCCAATCCACTGTGTGAATCTTAGAAAGAGTTGTTCACTTAGTTACGTCTTTGCTGGCACACAAGGAGCTTTGAGCTAAAAGTGACAAGAATCTGTAAAATGCTGCCTGTATTCCATTTTGGGGTACCAGGTCTGTACTTCAATGAATCGAGTTCTCTAGTAATTTACAGAGCTACAGGAAATAAGTGAGCTTCTCCTTTCCCAGGGTCTGCTTTGTCAGTTTACTTTCTCCCTTCCCCCAAGAAATCCTCAAGAATTTGTCAGGTAATTATGGAATCTGGACTCTTCTGAGCAAACAATGTCAGCTCCTCTAGGAGATCTCAAAGTTAGAATGGTGATGATAAGCAGTTTTAGAATTAGCTATTTTATTTTCTAAAGAAATTTATAACCACAGTAATGATCTAGTGGCCATGACCCAGGCATGCTTCTCATCGGGTGTCTAATTATCCTCCAGTGTTGCTAGTGGATAACTAGTTATTACTCTTTTTGTTTTTTTGGCTTCCAAAGGCTTGGCTTTATCTCTGTATTGCTTCTACACAGAGTTTCTTCACTTCATAGTTTCCACAATGACACAACTTTTTTTTTTTCCGTTGACATTCTGATTACCAGGCTAGTCTTATTACCCAAGAACCAGGCTCATGGTTCGAACTGACCATAAGTTGAGTCACACTATCTTATTAGTATTGACCCAAAGCTTTTAATTCTTTCTGTCTTCCATCTTACTGAATTCACCATGACAATCTGAGTGTATAGGCTGGAAAGTTGGTTTTGCTTTAAATGACATGAAAAGAGACTGTGCTCTTTACAAACTTGGTCCAATTTTTTAGTAACAGGAAACATCCCACTGTAGGGAAGACTTTCCTTTCATCCATGGCCTGTCAAAGTTACATTTACAGGATCTGGGCAGCATGAAACAATGAATCCCATTGGCTAAATGTGCCAGGTAGAATTGGCAATATATGTATGAGGCCCAAACTGGCAGAGAACTCTTGGCATCCACACGGGAAACATCAAATGCCCAGTAAAGTTTAGCAAACCCAAACTCAAACACCAATGCCTTCTACATCTTTGTGTATCCTTTACCCCCTGTCCCAACATCTCCAGCCTATGCTTTCCTCCATGATCCCTTCCATTCCCTCTGCAATTCAGGCTCAGACACTGCTTCCGGATGTTTACCTCAGCAGTTCTTGGGACCCTGCCTGTGTGGCTGTCAGGGTACACACATCAGACCAGTAAACATTCTTGTTTAGCTCTCTCTCCTGTTTCTTTTTCCTTCAAGTCTAGAAACTTTTGTCAAAAATAGTATTCCTAGCATAAGAATAATTTTTATTTTGACATCAAAATGCTTTGCTTAGCAGGAATAAGAAGCTTTGTTTCATCTGTCAAAGAAACTATCAATAATTATCTTCATGTGGAGGGTGGAAACCTTGAGCCAATAAAATCATGTCTCACTTGGGTGGTTCTCTGTTTTGGTAACAGAAAAGATTCTGTCTTTTAATCATCTGTCCAGGCAGAGAGCAGATTGTCTTTACTTCAGACATCTTGAACCCTCCTCTCAAACAAACCTTCCTTCACAATGCGATTCTACTTCCACTTCCATTTTTGATAACTTACTTTTATATTTACCTAGGTCTAAATCCACCTCCATCATGAGAATACAAGTCCAGTAGCACTGGACATCTTCTCTCGTGCATCTTTCATGGAACAGAATATTTTAAAAAGGGATATATATTTGAGAAATCAACATTTAGACATCATCACCAACTTCAACTTTGGCTTTAAGATCCAGGAGGACAGAGTTCTGGACTACTGTGCTCCCAGATTTGTATATAGTGTGATGAGTGTAATGCCTTGTACCTTGTGTGATATAGGTATGATGTAATGCTTAACCAGTAAGAGAAAGAAAAATGAGTACTGACATTAAACTATCAGAGGTAACTCCCAAGAAATGAGAGCAATGAATGTAATAGAGTGCAGACCTCTGTGACACACATAGGATAGCTCATGTCTGTCTTACTTGGGTCTGTTAAGGGTTTGACTACAGTTTTTTTCTTGTATGCTGATGAATTTGGGCTCTAAATATGAACCCAGTGTTTGGATTCCTATACATGATATAACTGACTTTTTTGACCTGTTTGTTTAATTCATGAACTTCTGCGTGTTTTTCACTTGAGAGAATTGGGGAGAAAAAAGTGGAAATGAGTGGAAGGACACATGGTGTAACAAAAAGGATACAGATGAGGAAAAGCCTAGAGCACAGGACATGTAAGATGATGATGGGACAGAATGGCTCACAAATATTCAGAAACCACAGGAGCCTTATGCAAAGAATATAGAGTAGCTTTTTTTAAAATAAAAAACTTTATCCTATCCATCATAAGTATGTGTGTGTGTGTGTGTGTGTGTGTGTGTGTGTGTATTTTTGTGTGTGCATGTGGGTATATTTTAGTGACAGAGTCCTTAGAAACAAAATAATAACAAAATTTGTAGTAGCAATGGAAGGCTGGAAGGTTGAACCTATTGATTTTACAATTTCTTTGTCAAATCAATAACAGAATAATTTTGTTTTGTTTTGTTTGATATTTTTCAATATGTTATGCAATTTGTACTGACTTCAAATTTTAGATCCAGAAGGTAGTACTAAAGAGCTAAGCTTTGCTGATCTCTACATCTCTAGGTGATTGTTGTCTAGCTTTTGTTTGAAAGGTGGGCAACATTTTCATACAAGAATTACTGCATATCTTACATGTCTGTCATGGTTATATGAATCATCTCTAATTCTTAACTGGCCATCTCCTGGTGGAAATAATGCTAGATATCTATTGCTAGGCCTTTTGTGTTTCTGGTTAAAGTTTTAGATTTTTACTTTTATTCAGATCCTGTAAAGAATTGCATTGGGATTTTGATGGACATTGCATTGAGTCTGTAGATTGCTTTTAGTAGGATGGCCATTTTCATAATAACAATCCATGAGTGTGGGAGGTCTTCTGACATCTTCAATTTCATTTTTAGTGCCTTAACATTTTCATGGTATACTTTCATTTCCTTTGTTAACTTTATCCTCAGGTACTCTCAAGCCCATTGTTAATGGTATTATTTCACTTATCATTTTTGCTATATTTTAAGGAAGTATACAGATTTTTGTTTGTTAATTTTGTATTTTGTTATTTTGCTGAATATGTTTACCTGTTGTGGTGGGTTGGAAAGGAATAACCACATACGCTTACATATTTGAATGCTTAGTCATCACGGAGTAGCATGACTTAAGAAGGAAAAGGAGGTATGGCCTTGCTGGAGTAGGTGTGGACTTGCTGGTGTAGGTGTGTCACTTGCAGTGGCTTTTGAGGTTTTAAAAACCCAAGTCAGGCCCAGTCTCTCTCTTCCTGCTACCTGCTGATCCAGATGTAGACATCTCAGTTAGTTCTTCAGGAAAATGTCTGCCCTCTTTGCCACCATGCTCCCCATCATGACAATGGACCAAACTCTGAAACTATAACCAAGTCCTAATTAAATGTTCTGCTTCATGAAAGTTGTTGTGGCTATGGTGTCTCTGCACAGTAATAGGACACTCACTAAGATATCTACTATAACAGTTTTCTAGTAGCTTTATGTATAGAATCATACCATCTGCAATTAATGAAGCAGATTCCACTTCCTTTCCTATTTGTATCATGCATATTTCTTTCACTAACTAGGATTTCAAGCATTGTATTGAACCCAAGGAGGGAGAGTGCACATCCTTGTCATGTTCCTGACTTTCATATGATGTTGACTGTGGACATGTTGTATGACTTGCATATTGCCGTTGTTGTTGTTGTCTATTGCTAATTGGCAACTGCCAAGAAGGGGAGGGGTTTTCTTTAAGGTGTGGCTCTTGATAGGGCTAACATGCAAGAATATATAGGCAGCATTAATTGCACTCAATGTTCTCTCTCTCTCTCTCTCTCTCTCTCTCTCTCTCTCTCTCTCTCTTTCTCTCTCTCTCTCTCTCCTTTTCCCTCTCCCCCTCCCCTCCCTTCCCTCCCTCCACCTTCCTTCCTTCCTTCCTTCCTTCCTTCCTTCCTTCCTTCCTTCCTTCCTTCCTTCCTTTCCCAATGAATGTGGACACAAGATTTAGTGGATATGGAATGGGTGGGGGTAGATCTAGGAAGATATGGTGGAAGGGCTTGATAGGATCAAAATGGTTAATGGAAAAACCCTAACTCTCATCTATAATGGAATAAAGAAATGGTTTATTCTGGAACCACTTTGAATTCACCGTAGCACAGGAACACAGATTTAGGCTACCCCAAATTCATAACGATTTAATAGCTTTACAGAACAATACCAAAAAAGTCATAGATCGAGGCAAGTTTAAAGTATATTGGCAGGTACAACAGATAAGCAGGTACAGCAAGACAGAGAAAGGCCTAAAATGCTATCTGAGCTTTGGGGTTGGTAGAAGTTAGTGAAAGTTAATAGATTCAAACATTTTTTTTATCTATTAAATATCTGTGTCAGATATTAATCCTGACACAGAGAAGGGCAAGGAATGGCTGTTTTGGAGGTCTATAACTAGCCCCAAATAAGGTAACTAGCCTTTGAACTTACAACATTCCAGCCTCTCTACAATATTGAATTCTAATCAATTCTTGCAGACACTACCTTTTTTTTCCAAGAGTTTTTGTTCACAAAATATAATGTATGAATTTCTCAAACAATTGCAGAAAATATTTTAAAAAGCAAAGGTTATAAGAACCAACCCTGAGTTGGAATATTTTCTAAAATATGCAGGGAAGAAACTAGCAAGCTCCATCTTTATTTATTTATTTAATTTTTTAATTAATTTATTTTTTACACTCCATATTCCATTCCCACCCCCCATGCACCCTCTGACTGCTCAACATCCCATACCTCCTCCCCACCCCATCTTCACGTGGATGCCCCTACACCATACCCCACTTGACCTCTAAACTCCCTGAGGCCTCCAGTCTCTTGAAGGTTAGGTACATCATCTCTGAATGAACACAGACCCAGGAGTCCTCTGCTGTATGTGTGTTGGGGTCCTCATATCAGCTAGTGTATGTTGTCTGTTTGGTGGTCCAGTATTTGAGAGATCTCTGGGGTCCAGATTAATTGAGACTGCTGATCCTCCTACAGGATCACCCTTCTCCTCAGCTTCTTTCAGCCTTCTCTAATTCAACAAACAGGGGCCAGCTACTTCTGTCCACTGGTTGGGTGCAAATATCTGCATCTGACTCTTTCAGCTGCTTGTTGGGTCTTTCAGAGGACAGTCATGATAGGTCCCTTTTTATGAGTGCTCCATAGCCTCAGTAATAGTGTCAGGCCTTGGGACCTCCCCTTAAGCTGGATCCCACTTTGGCTCTGTAGCTGGACCTTCTTTTCCTCAGGCTCCTTTCCATTTCCATCCCTGTAATTCTTGCAAACAGTAACAATTATGGGTCAGAGTTGTGACTGTGGAATGGCAACCCCATCCCTCACTTGATGCCCCGTCTTCCTGCTGGAGGTGAGCTCTATAAGTTCCCTCTCCTTACTGTTGGGCGTTTCATCTAAGGTGCCTCCCTTTGATTCCTGAGAATCTCTTACCTCCCAGGTCTCTGGTGCATTCTGAAGGGTCCCCTCAACCTCCTACCTCCTGAGGTTGCCTGATTCCATTCTTTCTGCTGACCTTCAGGGCTTCAGTCCTTTTCTCTCACCCAATACCAGATCAGGTTTCCCTCTCCTCCCTACTGCCTGCCCTGTCCACTTTCCCTCCCAGGTCCCTCCCTCCCTCTCTACTTATGACTGCTTTCCTCTCCCTCCCAAGTGGGACTAAGCTTTTTTCACTTGGGAACTTCAGCTTATTGACCTTTTTGAGTTCTGTGGACTGTATCTTGGGTATTCTGTACTTTTTTTTATTTTTATTTTTTTGGCTAATATCCACTTATTAGTAAGTACAAATGGGACCTCATGAAACTGGGAAGCTTCTGTAAGGCAAAGGACATAGTCAAGAAGACAAATAGGCAACCTACAGATTGGGAAAAAAATCTTCACTAACCCCACACCTTATAGAAGACTAATATCCCAAATATATAAAGAACTCGAGAAGTTAATCTCCAAAAAACCCAAACAACCCAATCAAAAAATGAGATATAATACTGAACCGAGAATTCACGCTGAAGAATCTCAAATGGCTGAGAAGCACCTAAAGAAATGTTCAAAGTCCTTAGTGATCAGAGAAATGCAAGTCAAAAATGGCACTGAGATTCCACCTTACACCAATCAGAATGGCTAAGATCAAAACGTCAGGTGACAACATATGATGAAGAGGATGTGGAGAAAGAGGAACACTCCTCCATTGCCAGTGGGATTGCAAACCAGTACGACTACTTTGGAAATCAATCTGGAGGTTCCTCAGAAATTTGGAGATAGATCTACCTAAAGACCCAGTTATATCACTCTTGAGAATATAGCTAAAAGATGCCATATCATGCCACAGGGGCACATGTTGACTATTGTCATAGTGGCTTTATTTTTGATAGCCAGAAGCTGGAAACAACCTAGATGTCCCATGACAGAGGAATGGATACAGAAAATGTGGTTCATTTACACAATGGAATACTACTCAGGAATACCCAAAATACAATCCACAAACCACAAGAAACTAAAGAGGACAGAAGACCATAGTGTGGATACTTCGATCCTTCTTAGAATGGGAAACAAAATACCCATGGAAGGAGTTGCAGAGACAAAGTGTGGGAGCAGATACTGAAGGAAGGACAATCCAGAGACAGCTCTACCTGGGGATCCTTCTCATATTCAGTCACCAAACCCAGATACTATTATGGACGCCAACAAGTGCTGGCTGACAGGAACCTGATATAGCTGTCTCCTGAGAGGCTCTGCCAATACCCAACTAATACAGAAGCAGAGGCTCACAGCCATCCATTGGGCAGAGCACAGGGTCCCCCAATGAAGGAGCTAAAGAAAGGACCCAAGTAGCTGAAGGGGTTTGCAGCCCCTTAGTACAAACAACAATATGAACTAACTAGTACCCTTAGAGCTCCCAGGGACTAAACCACCAACATAAGAGTACACATAGTGGGACTCATGGCTCCAGCAGCATATGTAGCAAAGGATGGCCTAGTTGGTCATCAATGGGAAAAGAGGCCCTTGGTCCTGTGAAAGTTCTATGCCCCAGTGTAGGTGAATGCCAGGGCCAGGAAGTGGGAGAGGGTGGGTTGTTGAGCAGGGAGAGGGGGGAGAAAACAGGGCTTTTTTTTTTCCCTTTTTTTTCCCAGAGGGGGAAACCGGAAAAGGTGATATCATTTGAAATGTAAATAAAGAAAATATCTAATAAAAAAAAAGAACGAGGACATCCTGACTTTTACAAGCAAATGGATGGAACTAGAAAATATCATCCTGAATCAGGTTACTCAGATCCAAAAGCTCCGTCTATAAATTGAAATATTTGAAAAAAAAATCTTGATATTAAAATGTGCTTTGTTGTTAAGATTGGTGCATCAATTAAAGACCCTTTTCGCCTAAGTGCCTCAGTAAACCTTCACTGTATTGCCTTATAAAAACAATAGTTAAGTTACACAAGGGAGACACAATGAACACAATTTGTAAAATGAAGCAGTTTCCCTCTAGTAAATTCTTACAGGTTTCATCACTTAGCAATTGAATAAGTGTTAATACTACTTATTAGACATTTCACAGGTGCGAGGAATTTAGCATGTAATTTACTCTTCCTAGCCCCATCTCTGTGAAGTCAACTTTACCATGACCCTGATAGCTTTCCCTTAGAGATGAGCAGGTAGGAACATGAGGTCAGGTAGCATACAGGGCATACTACCCTGTCAGAAAGTGGCCGAGCCAGACTCAGCCCAATAAGCTGATGCTTAATTCCACAGCAAAACAATTACACTCATCAGAGTGTGAGCCAAGTGTAAGGGCACCAGTGGAATGATTATATGTGATTAAGTGGTTTTGATAATCTAGATGAAAAGCTAGGTCTTGATTGGAAAACAGATAAATGTTTTGTGCTGAAAGAGGTTTAATGTCCATCAGGTTTTGGAACCTGATGTGGCATGTGTGACTTACTTATGGTTTATCTATCACTGACCCACAACTGTAGCATCTGGCTTTGCTTACTGAAAAGCAGCATCTCGTGATTAACTGTTGTTGACTGTTCTCTCCCCAGAGCTCTTGGCATCTGCTGTGTTTTGCATCTAGAATTAACAGCCCCCTCCTGATCCAAAAATTAGGTTTTAAGCAAATAGGAGTTTCAAGACAAAAAAAGCAAGTTGAGGGTATAATAATTTGTTATTAGAAATTAAAAGAGGCATGGGTCCAAACACACATGGGCTAAATCTGTTGATATTCAGTTTCTAAGCAAAATTTCTTTTTCAAAAAAGATTTATTTAGTCATTTTATGTATATGAGTACACATTGTAGTTGTACAGATAGTTATGAGCCATCATCTAGTTGTTGGGAATTGGCTTTTAAGACCCCTGCTCACTCCTGTCCAACGCCTCTCGCTCCTGTCATCCCCACTTACTCAGTCTTTACTACCTCCAGCCCCAAAATTTATTTATTATTATAAATAAGTATACTGTTGCTATCTCCAGATGCACTAGAAGAGAGTGTCAGATCTCATTACAGGTGGTTGTGAGCCACCATATGGTTGCTGGGATTTGAACTCAGGACCTTCAGAAGAGTAGTCGGTGTTCTTACCCGCTGAGCTATCTCACCAGCCCTAAGCAAAAATTCTTAATGGGGAAAATGTATTTCCTTTTTTATTATTTCCTTCAAACAAGTGACATGGCTTGATCAGCCCTTAGAGTGTTTGATCACATGGCTTGACCTACTAGTAAACTATTTCACAATCAGGATGTGTCTAAGCAAAAATGTTTGGGAGCAACATGTTTCATGTAGACGTGGAAAAAAAGAGAGAGAGAGAGAGAACAGAGTTGAGAGCTGTGGGTGGAAACAAAGAATTTGAAGAAGCTGAAATGCCAAGTGGGAGAGAAAGAGTGGCTAGCCAGATAGGTGGGGAGGAGATCCGGAAAAACCTTACACATTATGTAAAAAAGTTTAATTTTGTTCCATAGGTAAGAAGGAGCTATGAATAGATAGATGATCAGCAAAGTTAAACTTGATCACTTTCACAGTTTGGAATGCTCTCTGCAAGCATGGTAGCAGTTGGAATTGAGAATAGTTGAAATGATTTAACACCCAAAAAGGATTAAACAGGTATCTACTAGAACAGTCTTTGAATTGAGGGAATACCAATGAGTTGGGAAGGCAGATGGATATAAGAGGTTTGGAGAGTTTGATCTGTTGTGGAGGTAAAGCAGTCAAAGATGACAAGGCTGAATTCTAAATGATAAGAACTACACCTGTTTGATTGACAATACAAAGAGTTGAAGATGTTGGAAAATGATGCAAGAGCAAGAGAGATGGTGGCTATTTGACCGCGTGACTTTAGACTTTAGAGAAGCAATAGAATGAGGGATGCTAATGGTAGAAGAAGTATTGCTTTCCATTGAGATGGGAAAGAATAGGGTTAAAAGTAGAGAAGATGAACTTCATCCTGTGTCAGCACTGACGATATACTTGCAGTGCTCACCAAGCTGAAAAACATTAGGCATGTTTGTAGGATGAAATCTCAGTATCTAATACAGGAACTCACTATTTTTCTGCCTTTGCCTCTTGAGTGCTAAGATTATAGGACTGTGCCACCAGGTTCTAACTGTTTTGAAAATCTGAGATGTAAGAGAGACAGATTCAGCTGAGAGTAAGAACCAAGGGTTAATGAAAAAGACTTGAAGATAGTGGTTAAATTATGTGGTGTGGCTGATACTAAAGGGGAAAGTGCCTAGAAAGAAGCAGGGTGGTACTGGAAACCTTCTTGGCTTTCAAAAGATGCTGAAGGAAATCAGAAGCAGGTGTGGGTATCATTCTGCTCGGTTTGTGATGCATCAGTCACCTTCCGTTGTATTAAAACTGTTTATTAGACGGTGGTGATGGCAGGGACCATACCTCATGAAACACGAAGACTCTTCAGCATGTAGAGAAGAGTAGGATTCATATTTGTTATTCAGTATTATCTCTATTGACTTGAAATGTGCAGAGTTATAGGGTAGTAGACATGAAATACTGTTAGGAAGCAGAACATTTTGTTGGATTCTTTTGCGCTCAAGTGAATTAAATGGCAGTACCTTGGAGAACACTAAAAGTAGAACAGTCAATATTTTAGGATGATTCTCCCAGGACTGACTCTTGTCTGTGTGAACAGGTGTATCTGAAAAGACCAATTTGCTGCCAATAGTCACTTTACCACTGCAGCCTCCAGCTTAGTGATTTAAGGCCAGGCAGAGCATCTGCCATTGTTCACAGTGCTCTTTCTTTACACTGACAATTGGAATGGGTCTAGGCAGGGGTTTCAGGGAGAAAAGGGAGCTGGGTAAAGTAATAGAAGGGATGATGAAGGTGGATAAGCTGAGGCCAGCTGCCTATGGGAAGCTGTTGGTTGACACATGACTATATGCTGTATGGACAAAAATGAAGTCAAAGTAAGAAACTCCTAAGTGTCATCTCAGTCTTTTAATTCTATGATCACTGATCAGTTTCCTGAGACTTGAGACCTTTGTTTTATTTTTATTTTTATTTATTTATTTATTTATTTTTACAGAAAGCCTACGCCTGTCCAGATGACTAAATAACTATTTTTATCCTTCCCACCATAAAACATATGAATTCTCTGATGATCCTTATCATCAGAGGCCTCAGAAAAATAATCTTTAACTGAAAGAACCTTCAATTGCATCCATGAAACTCTTATATTTTTGCCTTGCTTGACTTTCCCTTTGCTCTAACTGTCCTACCTGTACACAACTCCATCTTTTTTCCATCACTGTCCTCAGAACTTTATGCATGAAAAATCCTTATGTAGAGGTAGATGTTTAAAGATAATTCAGAATTTGCTTATCCAGTTATCTGTGGATGTTTATGATCATTTCTTCTATTCCCCACTAATTTCTATATATGGCCTTTGTGGCAATGCAACTCAGCATATATTTTCTGAATTGGTACTATAGGCCAATATCCATTTTATGTACAGAGAGAACAGTGATGATGTAGGATGAGGATGGGTATGATTGTGCTCAAAGAAAATTTAAATTATTAACATAAAGTATTAATGGAAACATAAAAGATTAATTATTTCTATCATTTGATATGGTTTAGACATGATTTGACACACACATTTTCATATACTGAATGTTTGGTACTCTGCGTAGTTGCGTTGTGATAATGGACCATCTAAGAGGTAGGATATTGGAGAATGTAATTTAGTCCAGAAAGTACCACACTCATAAATGTAGGACTATTGTTAGGAGTGGTTCAGGTCTCTTAAGGGTGGACTGTTCCTGGGAGCTCTGAGGGTACTGGTTAGTTCATATTGTTGTTCCTCCTATGGGGCTGCAAACCCTTCAGCTCCTTGGGTCCTTTCTCTAGCTCCTTCATTGGGGACCCTGTGCTTAGACCAATGGATGGCTGTGAGCATCCACTTCTGTATTTGTCAGGCACTAGTAGAGCCTCTTAGGAGACAACTATATCAGGCTCCTGTCAGCAAGCACTTGTTGGCACCCACAATAGTGTCTTGGTTTGGGGATTGTATATGGGATGGATCCCCAGGTGGAACAGTCTCCGGATTGTCATTTCTTCAGTCTCTGCTCCACATTTTGTCTCTGTAACTGAATTCATCAATGGGAGGAGAGGCCCTTGGTCCTGTGAAGGCTCTATGCCCCAGTGTAGGGGAATGCCAGAACCAGGAAGTGAGAGACGATGGGTTGGTGAGCAGGGGTAGGGGGTAGGGTATCGGGGGTTCTTTGGAGGGGAAACCAGGAAAGAGGAGAACATTTGAAATGTATATATAATAATAACAACAACAATAATAATAATAATGATAATAATAATAATAGTGGACGATTGAGCATTGGTGGTATAGTGGTGAGCACAGTTGCCTTCCAATAATGGTTAGTTTCTGCAAGAGTTGGAGTTCCCCAGGTCCTCCCTGATCCCTTGTTACTTTGGTCACACAGGTGCCATGAGGCATCTGAACACCACTAGTATGTTTGACTGCCCAGTCTTTCTGTCTAATTTCTTCTCCATCTAATGGCTATTGCGTGTTTACAAACGAAGCTGGATTTAAGACTAGGAATTGCTACTCATTATATGTGGGAACATGTCCAAATGATCTGTTCTCTGATTGTTTCAGTCAAATTATATGCCACATGATGACAGCGAAGATTATAAATGGCATATGTAAGGAAACATGCAGAATTCTCCCACAGTTTCTAGGTGCTCAATTCCCTCTCAACAACTAATGAAAATAATTGTTTTCAAATGGCAAGTTGCTTCTCAAACAATATTTGAAACACCTCTTTCCTATGTGATCGGCTTTACAGGATCCAGGGATTCAGGATAGGAATTGATGTGGGTTATAATTTTCTTATGAAAGGATGGTGAAGAGTTGGTCTTTATGTATTTCATAGATGCTGACACTGGGGCAAAACTCTTGGATGTGCCCCAAGAGACTCAAGCTCTGAACTAAATTACAATTGAATGGCTTTGCCTCTGAGCCCACAGCATGCTAGGGCTTGAATGAGCAACAGAAGTCAAGAGAGTGCTAAAGAGAGCAACACTTTCAATGTCGTGTTCATGTCGTGGCTCATGGATCACTTAGTATGGGTCCTTTCATAATATCCAATCTGAGAGGAGCATGGACAGAACTCATAGCCAAGTTTTATAATTTATTTGTATTAAATCAAAGACATGGGCAAATACATTGATACACATCCATATCTAGTAATGAGGAAAGAATAATTAATTTTTTGTGGTTCTAAAATTGGATTTTTCTCAAACAAAATAAATCTTCCTTCTTCGGTCTCCTGCTGATGCCACTTGTAACAGAGAAAGCCAGCAGCAAGAACTGAAGCCATTGAATGCTGAATAGCTTTCCTCAGAATTTATTGTCCTATTTATGCATTAGAAAATCTGAATTGTAAAAGGAGTGATATATGTCTCAGGCATGGCCTCATATGAGATTGTTCATTTCAGAAATTTATTAGAATTCCTTAGGCAGTTGTTCCATCAGAAGAAAGGCAATGGTAGCACACAGCATTTCATAAGTCTGCAGTGGTATTAAGTGCGATTGATCTGAATTAGTATGCCTGCCTTTTGCTTTGATAGTTTATTACTATGATTCACAGGTAGCAGGAGGTAGAAGCTCCTGGTTTCCAGGGACTATGCTAGAAAATGTATTACAGGTCATTGAATATATTGCAAGTCCCTGGGATGATTTACACAGCAGTGTTTGTCTTTTGTATGGTAAATTTTTTATCTTGGCACTAATGTCAGTGAACAAATACATAAAACAATGCTCAGTAAACATTTGGGTGAAAGTATCTGAGCAAGTTGGGCTCAACAGGGAAGCCTTATGCTTGAGCATATCTGAGACCACTAGTCAAGAACAGTTAGGATGGTAGATTAGGCCAGGGTTGCACTCAATGACTTGAGACTCCAATTTTGATGTACTGTTTTCGGTACCTCATCCATTAAACCATGTCTAAGTTGGGAGAATCTGTTGCATTAACCTAACGAGATTTCTTTAGCAGCCTTGGTAGGAAGTAGAGTACAGTGACAAAGCATGACTGCTAGGGTCACATTTGTTTCTCACATTTTTACATTAGATGTTACCTCCCAAAGTAATACTATTCTGCAGCAGAACCTTTAAGGAGTAGGGCCTACTGAAGTTGACTAGGCTGTAGGTCACCGTTCTTACAGATTGATTAATGTCTATCTCAAGAGACTGCCTTAGTTCTCTTAAAACTTGACTGAGTCATTCAGAGGTAAATTGTGTCCCATGGGATCAGATTAGTTAGCATAAGAGTCATAACGCAGATCAGTCTCCTATCTGTCTGTCGGTCTGCACAGGTGTCCGTCTGTTGCACAGGTGTTTCTCTGTACATGTTTTGCCTCTTTCTATTTTCCCATCATGAGTAGGTACAGCAGGAGTCCTTTGCTGGGAGCTATCCAGATGTGGCTGCATGATCTTGGATAGCCATGATAAAAAAGAAACTTTTATTCTTTAGAACGAACCCAGTTTCGGTGATTTTATTTAAACAACATGAAAAGGTCTAAGGTAATAAATTACAGTGATGAATTAAATTTAGAATTGGAACCTTGTTGGATTAGATCTCAATGCTTTACTATAGTTTAGGAAGGTCTAGGCAAAATGTTCTGCCTATGCATGCTATTTGAGGTTAGTTCTACCTGTTCATATATGCTGTACTATTTTCTATTGACTAAAAACTATAAAATCAATATGAATTAAGTATACTTTGGGATGGAATCTAAGGATATGATAATAATGGGCCTTGCTGTGTACCTCCCACAGTGCTGTTGCCCCCCACATATTGTGTATTTAAATGTGATATTTTTGAACTCATGTATGAGTAGTTCACCAAAGACTGGCGAGTTTGAATAATATGACCAAGGTGAAACCTTTGGAAGCTGACTCCAGGGATGGAATCAAAGTAAACTGCACAGTTTTCCCAAGTAAGGTATACCCTGGCCTTGCTGGTGAATAGTATTTGCCTCTATATTAACATTGTACGCATTTCTGTGGCCAAGTACCTAACTAGAAATGAGTTCTTGGAAGTAGAGGCATGTGGGAAGCTCACAGTTGGAAAGGACTTGCTCTATCCTTATGGGAGAGGCATGGCTATAGGAACTCGAGGCAGCTAGACAAATTGCATCTATAGTTAAGAAACAGAAATTGATGAATGCTGGCTTACTCTTTTTTATTGTCAAGGACCCCAGTCCATGGGTTAGCTCTTCCTTCATCCACAATGAGCCTTCTCAATAAATCCTGTCTAGAAACACACCAAAAATTGTCATCACTCTTTCCCTAGGAATTTAACCTGATCTCATTTGCAATGATTACTATTCACAACCTCCTGTTTTTAATCTGTTTTCATATGACTGCTGATGTTGTTTCCATGATGAGAAGTAAATAAAAGGATAGTTGAACCTGAGCAAACAATTTTTTTCTGGACTTATTTTTGCCATAACATCACCATTTCCCCAAACCAAGGTGTTCTGCAGTTGACATTTTCTGCTGACGTTTACATTCATTATTTAAATCTTATTTGAGAGCTCAGACACTGTTTTAGGTGTTTCATCCAATCAAGAATGAAACTGACACATATCTGTGACTTCATGAGTTTTAAATTCTTGCTTTCAAGATAGAAAAGCAAAAAGAAAAATTGAACTGTATGGGTCTTCAGGAGCTGATGATTGCTCTAGATGAGAAAAAAGGAAATTAAGGAATACTGAACATGCCTTGATTAGTGCTGGTCATTTGAAACAGCTCAACCAACTAAAGTTATGCTGAGAACATAATTGGTACAATGGTGATAACTGCAGCAGACAGCTGAGAAATCTTCGGTGCCTAGTCTAGGAGACTTGAGAGAGTGTCTCTACCTATGAAGTCATAGCTACAAGTTATTTTATTTTATTTTATTTTATTTTTAACCCTCCATCTGCTTCCCCATCCCCCCTGATTCTATGAGGGTGCTTCCCCCCAAATACTCCCTCTTCTCTCAGTGCCCTAGCATTCCCCTACCCTGAAGCATCAAGCCTCCACAGGACCAAGGGGCCCAACAAAGACCATCCTTTGCTACATATGTGACTGAAGCCATGGGTCCCTCCATATGTACTCTTTGGTTGGTGGTTTAGTCCCTGGGATGTCTTATTGGTTGATATTGTTGATCCTCCTGTGGGGTTGCAAAACCCTTCATCTCCTTCAGTCCTTCCCCTAACCCCTCCACTGGGGTCCTCATGCTTAGTCTGATGGTTGGCTGCATGCATCTGCATCTGTATTGGTCAGGCTCTTTGGTCCTGTAATCAGGACCTCATCATACTCTTGAGAAAATGAAATGTATAATCAAACATTTCTTAGTTACAGAGCAACTTTGTATAGAATAGTCACAAGAGCTGGGCACCTCAGTAGCATCTAGTCTTTGACCATTTTTCACCCAAGAGCAGTTAAGGGGCCAGCATTCCAGCTTCTAGGGGGAGTCCCAGGTTTTCTCTTCTATTACTTCCTTATATCCACAACCCTTTTCTGCCTCCAGCACTCTGGCTTTCTTCTGAGTAGCTAAGGTCTAAGAGAATATTAGCTGTTGCTGTTAGGAATTAATGATGTCTGAATAGGGCTGCACTAACTCAAAGTGATAATGAAGATGAGCTGTCTCTCAGGCCACCATTTGCCTGAGGCTTTAAATACAAATGGTAACAGCAGTGAAGACTTAGTGACGGTGACTCAGAGCACTGGGCCATTCAAAAGAAGCGGCTAATGGAGGCAATGCCCATTCCCAGGTGAGAGTAGTTTCCCTTTCTCTTTCCAGCTTTCATTACTCTTCTCTTTTATCTCTCAAGACTCTCTCCTCTCCAGCCTTCTCTCAACACTCTAGCCTTCAACTAACATCAACTATTTATCTGCTGAACCATGAAATCAGGATAAAGGCCAGAGCTGCCAAGGGAGTCATAATAGGGTCATGTCTTGTTGAGGCTGGACTAGCATTTAAGTGGT
>NW_022196905.1:43628995-43636786 GCF_008632895.1 Mastomys coucha | reverse complement strand
AGAAACTTTCTTACTGAACCTGGCCTTCTTGTCAGCAGTTTGGGTTAGCTGACAGCAGCTGTCAAATGCTGAAAAGCCTCTGAAGAATGCTGACACAGGCCCCTCTGTCCAGGGTCCTGGCAACACTTAGTGTCAAGCAGGTGAAAACTGATTATTAATTATTCATACTCTTTTGTAAATGAAGGATTTTTGTGAGTATATTTATGCATGCTTGTATGTGCATATGTAGTCTTTTTAATTTGGACATCTGATAGGGTGCCATACTAAAGCAATTCAGGATAAAATAGGGAGACGTTATTGAGAGATGTACATTGTTGAGAGATGTACAGAGAGGTATAGCAAAGTCTAGCTTCAAAGCAGATCATATATTCTCTTTCTCTTTCTTCTTTTTCTTTTTCTTTTTTTACATATTTGCTTATAAATTATAAAAAATGCTTAATAATATTAAGTCATATTCCTTGTTTCTAAAACTCAGTATTAGTATAGTTCCTAACTTACAGCTTCTTAAGGAAGTAAAATTAGAGACAATGTGGGTAATGAGTAAAGAAGCCCACAGACTCATTCCAGGTAAGGAAACCACAGCCGATATGCTTGCAAACAGCAAACCCAAGACTATTCTCACAGAATCAATTTTGACCACCTTGTTATTTCTGCTCAAGCTGCTGGTGGATAAAAATAACACTTGTAAAGAATACAGGTTGGTACTGAAGAATTGGCTCAGTTGCTTAAATGCTCTCCAGGCAAGCAAGAGGACCTATGTTAGATCCCCACATAAGAACACATAAGAAAAATGAGTGAAGCTGCACTTAACTGTAATCTCATTGCTACGAGATGGGGACAGGAGAATCAACAAACTCCCTGGCCAACCAGTATAGCTGCATGGGTGACATCCAGGCTCACTGAGAGATCTGTTTCATAAAGTAAAGTAGAGAGAGCTTGAGAAAGGTGCCTAACATTAACCTATTGCTTCCACCCATACATGTACACATGTGTACATACCCACATATCCATATGCAAAGATACAAACATGCATGCACACACAAAAGAACACAGGAAAAGCTCTACATGGATGTCAAAAGAAAATGTGTTTTCTATTCATTCTTTCCATAGGAAATGTATTCCAGTAGGCAGGAAAAATGCAGGGAGTGGTCCCAATCATTTAGATTTCTAAATGGTGCAGCAGAGGTCAAGGATGCTTCATACATAGCACATCAAGCTTTAACTTCAAAAAAGATACATCTATGCCAAATCCTCAGAATTTATGGGTATAGCCCTATGTGCAAGAGGGTCTTTGAAAATGTAATCAAGACCAGGACCTTGAGAGATAATATGTATCTTACCTCAAGTGGGCTGCAATACAATAGTCACTGTACTGGCTTGTTTTGTGGGTCAACTTGACTCACTGAGAAAGGAGTCTCCCTTGAGGAGATGCCTCCATGAGATCCAACTGTAAGGCATTTTTTCAATTAGTAGTCAAGGGGAGAGGGCCCAGCCCATTGTGGGTGGTGCCATCCCTGGACTGGTAGTCCTGGGTTTTATAAGAAAGTAAGCCAGGGGAACCAATTCAGTAAGGAGCACCCTCTATGGCCTCTGCATCAGCTCCTGCCTCCAGGTTCCTGCCCTGTGTGAGTTCCAGTCCTGACTTCCTTTGGTGATGAACAACAATGTGGGAGTATAAGTTGAATAAACCCTTTCCTCTTCAACTTGTTTCTTGGTCTGCTGGGAGCCTCCCTGCCCAGGGTAGGGTAGTGGTGGAGTCACAGAATAGGACTCTGGTGATGGCTTCAAAGTCTGAGGGTTTAGGGCTTTCTAGCTCTCTAATTGTACTGAAATACTGATAACTTCTAAAAGGTCCTAAAAAACTCTCTTGCTCTTTCTGAGGGTAAAAGACTACTAGCTTAGATGATAGGCTACACTTGTAGCCTAACAGATGATTAAGCAATGCAGCCTTTGTTCTATCTCAGCATCAACTGCTGGGCTCTAACTTTCTGCCTGCTAGTCGGAAGTCACGGGAAGAGAAGACACTTAGAGAAGTGATTATAGAATTTATTACTAAGTTGTAAAAAGTTTCCTATGAAAGCTATCTAAGGGGAAAATCAAAAAGATCCTAAGTAGGGAAAGGGGAAAATTCTCTGAGTGGGAAAAGGGAAAAGATTCCTACTCTAAGTGGGGAAAGGCAAAAAATTCTACTCTATACATACATCTTCATCTTTGTCCTCAGTACTTATACATCTTTCAGAGTACATGATCACATGTTACAAAGTTCATCACAAGTTCACACAAAAAAATCAAATAATAAATTGAGATAGAAATTCACAACAGCAAAATGTTTACATGCATATCATTAGGAGTGACTATCTGGCTAAACATCTGTCACCTGTCTCAGCGCCACAGGTTCACTGAAGGTTTAAAACCATACCTAAATCATTCGTCAAGTTTTGTATAGATAAACCCAGTCAATATTTTAATCTTCTGTACTAACACCTATAATAAATCATTAATTCCATTTTTATGACCTTTGGTTAATTGTTTTACAACCTCTTGGAATGTGCTCTGAATAGGAGACAGTCTGGTTACCATCTAAGAGCAATTAACTGCTGATACTTGGGAGACTGACAGAGTTTTCATTGCAGCTTTGACTATCAGAAAAGGACCTAATAGCAGTACCATTATAAATGAGCTTAATAATCACTGATATAATTTTAGGAATTCTTATAGGATCATCATATAGTCTTAAGTCATCTATGTAGCATCACTATAAGACAGTACAACTTCGTGGATCTGCAGAGATCTGCTCCAAAGGGGTGTGCTATTACTTAGTGATTATTATATGTGTATAACAATAACAGGAAAAGCATATTAATAGCAGGAATCTTTCCTAAAATTAGTCCCTTATAGCCTTGCTTAATAAGGGCATACCTGTTGCAGATTATATAATAATCTGAAGCAGGATGATCACCTGCTAGTTACTAGCTTGTGCTCCTGACATTGATCATGATGTTTTGTGCATGAATAGAAACCTTGACTAAGATAGCTACCATCCACACATAAGGGTGTGGAAAAGAAGAGGCAATGTGATCACAGAGATCAGAGTCACGCATCCACAAACCCCAGAATGCCAGTGTCCACTAAAAAGGCACGAGAGTCCCTTTTTGCCCACAACTTGATGTTGCTTCTGACATACTATTTTAAATGTTGGGTCTCTGGAACTGAGCAAAAACAAATTTCTCCTGTTGATGTCAACAAATCTGGTAAGTTTTACGGGCACTTTGATAACATATTATGGCAATTCTGCAAAACTAACACCCAAATCTTTGAGACAATGACCAGAAAGCATATTACATGCTATTTGGGATGTAATCACTTACCATCATTGGCAGGTAGGGAGGGCAAGGATATCAACTGCCAACTTTAAAAACAAATCTCTGTTTTTGTTTTGTTTTGTTTTGTTTGTTTGTTTGTTTGTTCTCAACAGCAGGGGAGAAGCTCAACTGAAATGCCGAGTCTTTGTATTATATTAATGCAACCAGTTTTGAGACATGTGGAATACTTAACCCCATGTTAGTCACTGGCTATCAAACACATGAGTAAGTTGCAATACCACACACCACAGTATGTGATGGAGAGGCATAGAAACATTGGGCTCTATACAGAATAAACGCTGATGTTTCTATCAGGATAGGGAAGTCACAGGGTCATACTTTAGAGAGAAAGCTAGGCCTCAGCTGAGAACTTGGCTTGTCAGAAAGATTTTTCTAGCAGAGGTGCAAGATGTGCTTCCTCCACTCTCAATACATAAGCTCTACAGCCCAGTTGTTCTGCCTGCTTGTATTTGTCTTTTCCCTCCTTTCTATGCCCTAGTGTGTCTATATAAGAGACACTGTAACTGCTTGCTGGATTGAGATAAATATTAGACAAAGAAGTGTGCCTGACTCACACATGAGGACCAGGTGTTCTGGAAAGATAAGCTCACAATGAGTACTTGTGGAGTGGTAGGGATAGAGGGCTTAAAGTTTC
Source organism: Mastomys coucha (assembly GCF_008632895.1). Taxonomy (NCBI): domain Eukaryota; kingdom Metazoa; phylum Chordata; class Mammalia; order Rodentia; family Muridae; genus Mastomys; species Mastomys coucha. The sequence goes on along the minus strand of NW_022196905.1, from coordinate 43,632,769 downwards.
TGCTAGCCACGAGGGACCTTATTTAGCATTCCAGTTGTCACTTCTTCCTGTGGCTCCGTTGTCCCTACCCCTGAGGTCTTTCACACCCCTCTTGCCAGCCTCTGGCATCCTTCAATTCATCATCTTGACTCTTGTTCTGGACAATGGAACCAAACAGGAGAGACAGGCACAATTCCCCTTTTGTCTGCCACAGCACCATGCTGTTCTTTGAAAATGTACTCTGATGTAGACATCACCATAGCCCTTTGGGAAAATATCACAAGTTCCAGTTTTCAAAATAGGAAACACTCCCATTAGGCAGAGTAACTTTCTGGGCCTTCAGAGATGCTTTTTTTTTTTCCCTTCTCCATCTCTAACCCCAGAAGCTGCCTGCTTCTGATTTAGGTTTTTACTTTGCCAACCTGCTTCCAGTCCTTCTGATTATGATTAGTGCAGGTGGTCTCAACTGGGAGTAGTTTTGTTCCTAGTAGGAAAATGGCAGTTTCTGGAGACATTTGTGATTGCTGTTTATCACAGCTGTTATTGTCAGAGGATGGAACCATAGGTTTGTTGAGTACATAGGAATGCACAGGGCAGCTTTTCTCCTCTCAACTGAGAATGCTCTGGTTTAAAATGCCAGTAGTGGTGAGGTTGAGACACTCACCACACAAAGGTATATTATTGATATTTTCTAGATTCTGAGATGACTCCCCTGTAGCATGTAGCTTTTACTACCACACTTTAAGATCCAGGTGAACCACACTATCAGCCCTGCTCAGTTTTCCTCAGATACACAGATGAAAGACATATACACATTAGTACATTTTCAACCTGCCTTCTTGGCTCAATTGCTGGGCACTACTAATCTCATGCGGCTACTATCTTCCCAAAACTCTTAGCTCAGCACCTCTCAATTTGCCCTCAGCTTCAGGTGCTCAGTTACCTTTAGTCCCAGTTCAACACTATAACCTTCCACTCTGCCCAAGATCTCCCTCTGTAGCATGGTGAAAATTTCTTTCCTCCCTTGCCTCTCTTCACCTTGCCCTGTGGGGACTCAGAGGTCCTGCCTCTTTCCTTTCACCCAGCAATTGACCCCTGTCATCTTTACTGATAGATCAAAAACCCATTGGGGAGCAGGACCTTAGCATCAGATCCACACCTACTCCCTCCTGCCCTCATTCATTTTCCTGCTGAGGGATTACTGCTCTAGGAAACCTTTCTTAATTCCTATAGAGTGTTTCATGGGTTCCACCTCTGTGTTCTTCTACACTATAAACCTAGAACTATGATAGGTCTTCTTTCAATACTGTTCTTTATACATATGAATCCAAAGTCACCACTGGGGAATGACTGTATTTCTTTTACGATTGTGTCTATAGAAGCTAATGAAGAGCCCATGAGATGGTTAGTATATGCATCATATGAATGTTATGGTGACTTGGGACATGTACATACCATGAAAAAATGGGGAGTACTGAGGTCGCTATACCCAGAATGCAATGATTGATATGAAAAAAACTTGGCAGCTCTTAGTGCTGTAAACACTCACATACTGTTAGCTTTGCTGTCAGTGTTCTGAACCTATAGAGTTTCAGAGAAAAAGCAAATGCAGTCAAATCCACTGTATGTACATGTTTTCCGTCTTAACCTCCCACTTCTTTCCTGTGTTACAATCATTAAAGAATAACTAAAGCAGTAGAATTTGAACTGGAGAGAGGGGGGGAGTGGGTGGGAAAGAAAGTGGCCTATCATTGCCCTACTATCTCTCAGGGCCAATAGAGGAGCAGTGTTGATATGAAGACAATGATTCAGGAAATTTTGTATGGCCCTGTCCTTGCTTCTGTCACAGGGACTCAGGCAGCAATAGCACTTGTTCAAGATGACAGAAGAGTTGGCTGAAAGTAGAAGGCATTGAACCACTTGACATGCTGTTTCTTTCAAGGAGCATCCATGACAGCCCACAAAGCCCCTGGCTGCCTTTGACACTCAGAAATAGTAGCAGTAGCAGGAGTATTGGGGGGGGGGGCACTCATCACAGTTTGTCCTTTTCACAGTCTTGGGGTTTAGAGTAGCACAGAAAGAACAAGGTGAATTCCAGTGTGAGTTAAGCAGAAGAGGTCCTGCCAATGAAGAAATGGGGTTGGATAAACATCGATACCCAGAACCACATGCATGGACTAAATAAAAAATAATATGTTAAATGTGAGAATCTTTACTCCTTTTTATGTGTATCTTAAGACCAACTTTTTGGAGTTGTTATATCATTATGTTATTGTACCATTCTTTTTATTTATGTGTTTTGTGTGTGTGTGTGTGTGTGTGTGTGTGTGTGTGTGTGTGTGTGTTATATGTGGCTAATTGCAATCATGTAGAGACTAGAGGAGTATATTGGTATATTCTTCTATCACACTTATTTTTGAGGACAAAGTGTCTTACTAAACTTGAAGTTTGCTATTTTAGACCTAGGCTGACCAGCAAATCCCCAAGAGCCACCTACCTCTGTGCACCCAACACTGGGGTTATAAATATAAATGGCCATAGCAAGCCTTTTACATGGGTAATGGGTTTGGTTTTCTTGCTTTCCCAGCAAACATTCTTGCTCACTGAGTCATCTCCCTAACCCTCATAATCTGATTATTAAAACTCTTTAATTACTGCCAGAGCAGCTTGATAGCAAAAAAGAATGACCGTCGGCATCTTTTCTCCCACAGTGTTTCTTCTGATTTTTGGTACTCTTACTTATCCCAACTTTTGAGGTAGGAAAACACCATTCTTAACAAAATTATACTGGTCTAGACAAAACCCTTTGATCAGGGGTCTTGTTCTACTTGAAGTAGGCACCTTCTAACGGTCCTGAGAACTTTGTAAATCGGCAAAGAGAGTCTCTTCTTCTACCACACAGAACGCTACCCAGTGTTGTCTGGAGAGTACACAGTACCCATATCCTATACAATGAACTGTCTTTGTTGAAGAGCAATCCTTAAGTCATTTACTGTGGAAGGGGAATGTCACAATTTTGTCTCACTCTTGTAGCATCTAGAGTAGTGTCAGACTAGGGCATTGACTAGATAGAGACACTTCTGCACAGGAGTTAAAGGAAGAATCTGAAGTTCTAATAAAAACATTGTATTTTACTTTTCCACCTTTTTTCTCTAATAAGTTTATTCTTAAAAGATTTTTCTCTCTCTCCCAAAGTTATAAAAGTACTTCATTTTATATGGTTATTGTTAATATACTAGGAAATTTTTGGAAGGAATGATGCTAGAATTTATTTTTATCCTTGGTAACATTGCTAATAAATGATTCTAGCTAGTCTATATGGTTTGTCTTTGCTTGGAGTTACTTTTATTAGAAAGAAAATGAAACATGAGCTTCAGGATCCCTTCCTTACAAATGATCCTTTCATGTTCCTAGAAGTTGATTTAGCTATGTCTCATGCAACTTGTTTTTGTACATGTGAAAAATTACTTGTATAATTTTTTTCTTAAGCACTAATGGTTTGTGTGAACATCATCTATCCATTTTTTGGTATGATTTTTAAGAAAGAGTCTTACTGTGTTGTCTTGGGTGACCTTGAAATCACAGATATCTGCCTGCCTCTGCTTCTGACATGTTGAGATTTTTGTTTTTAATAAGTGGTCCAAATCTTAAAAGCTCAATGCTTTACAAACTCTGCAGTTTCTGATGCCTTTTCATCTCTCTCTCCACCCCCCTCTCTCTTTCTCTCTATCTCTGTGTGTGTGTGTGTGTGTGTGTGTGTGTGAGAGAGAGAGAGAGAGAGAGAGAGAGAGAGAG
>NW_022196905.1:43616252-43628495 GCF_008632895.1 Mastomys coucha | reverse complement strand
AGACAATGTGTTGTGATCACATTCCCTGTCCAAATGACCCTTTCATCCTTGACTCAAACTCGTACTCTTCCCAACTATTCATTCTCCTACTTGAATGTGTGTACATGTAAATGTGTGTGCGTGTTTATATGTTCATGTGTATGCAGGCAATACACAGGTGGCCGCCATTACTATGTGTTGATTATGGTAGCATTTATGTCATATGTAAAATACAACATCATAAAATATAGCATCTCATAGTATTCTACCTCAGTTTCTGGAATTTATAATCATTCTAACCTCCCTTCTTCAGTGTACCCATACCTTGGAGAAGATGACATGAAGGTACAGTTTAGTGCTTAGTACCCAGCAGCTGCTTACTATTTAAGCAGTTAAGTACATTCATTAATCATCACCTACTGCAACTAGAAGCTTCTCTGACCAAGGCTGATAGCATCACTAGTCTGTGGATTTAAACATAAACCCTTAAAAGGCCTTTTGAATACAGGTCCATTCAGTAAAACATCAGTAGTAGATTCCACTCTAGGGTCTGTGATATTCCCAGGCATAGTTTTTTTTTTTCCAGGATTCCATGCCAGATCCTACTGATATATTTACTGTGGTCCAAAGACACATGAGAACTTTCTAACTAATTAAATGAAAGGATAATATGGTTGTGTCACTTAACTGTCAAGTTTATAAGCATTTGTTTTAGTGGTAATAGAAAGCTAATAGGCTGTATCTAATTGTTATACTGACAAGCATTTATTTATTTGACTTCTGTTTTAGTCCATTGGTCATTCCATATATTTTAGGCAGATAGGAGATTTTCTTTTGTGCTGTAACATAGAAATTATTCTTGATGTCAGATAGAGCAAACATCTTATTGCCCTCATAACATTTATATTTCACCTGCTAGGCTGCATACACAGCAAGTATGATGCAAAGCAACCAAACACATGCCTATAATCACTTCATGAGTATTTCTCTGTGTTCAAATTATATTGAGCTATATTAGCTCATTTTCTAATATGAAAGAGAAAGCAGGAATATGAATTTGGATGGGTGTGGTGGGGTGGCATGTCTGGGTGGGTTTAAGGAGAGGAAATTATAACAGAATACATTATATAAAAATCTATTTTTAGTTAAAAACATTCATGAAGATGGTAAATTTTTTTCATTTATTTTAAGAAGCTTATCCATTTTGAAAGATAATTTGCTGGACACAACGTTCTTGACTAGGTTATTTCCTTTCTGAATGAAAAGATTATGTTCTGTGCTCCCCTAGATTTTATGGTTGCTGATGAATTTTGATCTTTCTCTTTGGGGAACTGATGTTTTTCTTGTGATGCTATTTCTTTACTTTGTAGTTTTGGTATATTGACTATGATGTGTCATGGTGAGTTTCCTCTCTGGACCTATCTGTTTCAAGCTCCACATATATCTTGTGTTTGGATGTCTACTTCTTTCTCCACCTTTGAGAAGCTTTCTGGTAAAGTATTGCTAACTGGTCTGTTGCATTTGATTATATGTCTGCCCCTTCTTATATCATATGAATTCTCAGGTTTGGCCTCAAGAAGACCCAGACTTCTTGAAAGTTCTATTTATGCTCTGTAATTGCATTCTTTTTGTGTATCTGTATCATGTCTTTATCCTCCATACCTGAAATTCCTCTGCATGGTCTTGTCTCTTAATGGTAATGTCTGCTATTGTTTTATTTCATCCATCATCTCCTTCATGTCAAAAACTTCTGTTTGTTTTTTCAATGTTTCAGTCTCCCTCTCAATACACACACCCCCAAATTTTTTTGATGTTTACCTAAACAGTTTTATTTAGTTTGGAGATTGTCATCTCTGGGTCTTAGGTATCTTTTCTTAATTCATGAATCTATTTATTTGAATCTGCTATATAATCATTAATTTTTAAAAGACAATTCTTTCTCAAAAATTTCACCTATCATTTCTGTAGCTTTGGATTCCATTCGAGAGGAATTGGTAAGTGAGGTATGGGTCACAGATGGTGATTGTGTTTCTTTGTCATGTCTTGACTTTCTGTTGGAGTGTGGTTGTCTTTCGGTTTTGACTTCCCATTCTTCCAAGTCTATTTGGATGTTTGTTTGTCTACAACTCCTTACAGAGATACTGTATGGGATCCAGCTATAGGGACAGGTGAAACTTAGTATTGACTGTCAAATGGAATCACATGGTAGTCTCATGTTGGCTGTTGGCTGTGTGGCAACAGGACAAAGGGTGAAGATATATTCTTGGCCCCCAAGGCAGTTAGATGGAGTTAAAACCTTGCCCACCCATTCTATTTCTTGACCCTGCCTGGGGCAGAAAACCAAAAGTCAGATCCACTAAAGTCACTGTATTGTACAGTGGTTAGTACCAAAGTAACTTCTGGAATCACAGTAGCATAGTTTACTGCTCCTGTGGTGAGCTATGGAATCTCATAAGTTGAAACTCCATACCTATTCAGGTCTTAGAGACTACTGGGACAAAAGCTCCTGTCTCTCCAGGGACCCTAGGCATCCTATAGCTGAAACACTAGCCCTGTGCTTATGCCTGACATCGCTTGAGCTGGAGGCCTAGTTGTAGTGTGCACACAGAGCCTGCCAGACCTGGAGGCTTAGTCCTTAGGTGACCTGACCCACCAGAAGTGGAGGCCTGGTTGCATAGTCCTGACCTCATATTATAATAAAAGATCTATGGTAATAAACCCAACTGGGTACTGCATAAAAACAGGTAGACAAGCCAGTGGTACAGAATAGAATATGCAGAAAAAAAAACTGACAAAGCTATACCCACATTTTCTGACAAACAAGCTAAAAACATGTATTAGAAAAAGAGAAAGGTATTCAGCAAATGCTTCAGTAAAGACTGGACATCCATTTGTAGCGGAATGAATTATGTTCTTATGTTATCTTTCACCTGTATAGACGTCATTTCAAAATGCCTCAAAGGCCTTAATTTTAACACTGAAACTTCTAAATGAAAACATGCAGAATACTCTTCAAGACAGAGAGGGAGGTTAAGACTCTCCGGATAGAGCTTCAGTAGCACGGGAACTAGCTCTAAGTGTCAATAGATGGGTTGACATGAAATTACAATTTTTTTAACAGTTAAGAAAAATATAATCAGAGCAGGCAGACAGCTTAAAGAATAGGAGAAGACATCTCCCAACCATACTTCAGACAAGGGACTAACATCCAGAATTTATAAAGTGTTGTAGAAATTAAATACCAAGGAAGCCACTCAAACAAAACTGCCACTCAATAAATGGGCTAGTGTATTGAACTTTTTGTTTTGAACAAACACAAATGTACAATAAGTATCTTTAACGGTGTTCAACATACCTAGCCATCAGGGAACTATACATTAAAAGTACTTTGAGATATCACCTCATCCCAGTCAGATAGCTATCATCAACAAGTCTGTTAAGTGCAGGGAAGGATGTGGGGAAAGAGGAACTTTATCCACTACTGGGAGCACAACTTAATACAGCCTTTAAGGAAATCAGTATACAGGTTCACCAGAACCCTAAAAACAGAATTACAATACAACTCTGCTATTGCCCTCCTAGTCATATATACCTAGAGAACTCCATACCCAATTGGAGGGATAGTTGCACACCCACATTCTTAGCTGCTCTAGTCACCATAGCAAGAGCATAGAACATATCTAGACACCCACTAGCACATGAATGGCAAATGAAAATGTGGCAATATATAAAATGAAATACTACTCAGCTCTAAAGAAAATGAAGTAACAAAGTTTATAGGAAAGTGGATAGAGTTAGAATGTATAGTGACAGAGGTTATCCAATATCAGGAAGAAAGAAATGAATGCCCTCTTTCATATGCAGATCATAGCCTATAATGTATATTTGTATTACACACACACACACACACACACACACACACACACACACACTGAAATGGACTCTCAGTGAATTAAGAATTCAAATGTGAGGGGACTGGAGAGATGGTTCAACAGTTAAGGGCACTGACTGGCTGTTCTTGAAGAGGACCTATGTATGTGTATGTGTGTAGTGCAACATATAGCAAAGTGAACAAATCAGTATGATATTAGGTGATAAGTAGGAATGGAATGAAGTGAAGGACACATGCATCAAGAAAGAAAATTTAAAGCCATTTGTTTTATAGGCTTAACTCTTGGGGGATTTTCCTGTTTTGTGATAGATATGTGCATAAAAGTATTATTCATAGTAGAAGTATATAAAGTCCTAAGCAAAGCTCCATGATTTCAAAATAGCCATTCTGACTGTAAAAAGTCCATTGAAATTGATTTCTCAATGTATAGAGTTCAGTAACAGGCAAGTGGCAGTGTTAATCTAGCTTGTAAGTCATTAATACAAGGTGATTTTTTTTTATATCATAAACAGTAAAATATACATTTATAAATAAATCTCTAAGAACTAGATTTAAAATTTTTCATTTCAAAACCTTAGGTTTACATGCTCAAGTAATGGCTGTGTCCAAAAGTTTTTGTTGTGCCCAGCTCCAATGTCTAAGTAGTTCATACCTGTAAGGATATGTGGGTGGGGAGGAGGTATGGGATGTGGAACAGTCGGAGGGTGGATCGGGCAGGGGGGATAAAATATGGAGTGTAAAAAAATAAATTAATAAAAATTAAAGAAGAAAAAAAAGAAAGAAAAAGCAGCTTCATCTTTGTTTTTTACCCCTCTACTGGGTGGTTTTGTGTGTCAACTTGTCACAAGCTAGAGTTATCACAGAGAAAGGCTCCTCCTTTGAGGAAATGCCTCTATGAGATCCAGCTGTAAGGCATTTTCTCAATTAGTGATCAAGGGGGGAGGGCCCATTGTGGGTGGTTCCATCCCTAGGCTGGTAGTCTTGGGTTCTATAAGAAACCAAGCCAGTAAGTAGCACCCCTCCATGGCCTCTGTATCAGCTCCTGCCTCCTGACTTGCTTGAATTCCAGTCCTGAACTTTTTTGGTGATAAACAGCAATGTGGAAGTGTAAGCTGAATAAACCCTTTCCTCCCCAACTTGCTTCTTGGTCATGATGTTTTGTGCAGGAATAGAATCACTGACTAAGATAATCCCCTTCCCTTGCTAATGCCTCATAGTTACTTCACTAATGTCTTTAAAATGCTTTTGTTAAATTTCTTCTTAAATACTTAATTTTTGTAGATATAAATGAGAATTTGTGTACCATACCTTTTATTGTTTAGAAATAGCCTATGGAAGACCATCCCTTTCTTTCTTTCTTTCTTTCTTTCTTTCTTTCTTTCTTTCTTTCTTTCTTTCTTTCTTTCTCTCTTTTCCCTCTTTCTCTCTTTCTTTCTTCCTTCCTTTCTTTCTTTCTTTCTTTTTTTCTTGTTGGTATTTCTAGACATTTTTGTAAACTAAGTTGTCCCAATATTGTGTTTGGTAGAATATTGAAAAATCCTTCAATTTTATTGCTTGGAAACTGAGTTGTATTTTCTATTGCTTTTCAGTTCTTATGCCTTATTAATTTATCTTGACACACTACAGAATACAAATACTTTAGCTGGATATTTGTCTTGTACTTCTGTTTTAAGGAATTCTAAACCTGATAATAGTTGGAAAGGAATAGCGTGGTTTGTGTACAACTTTTATTAAGAAGAAAGTTTCAGTTGACCTAAGAGATTATTTTGATAGATGATGTGTCACAGACCAGCTTTGACACCAGAGGGAAAACTGAGGTAGGCAGCTAATAAGAGATCAGTGTTGAGAACATCTGACAGGGTTTGGGGAATGGATCCAGATACCTACAGGGGCTACTACCAAAGGCAGCCAGTGCTTAGAGAAGTTACTCAGCAGACATTTTGTCTGAGGGAATAAAGCTTAATTTAATGGAGCTGGCACTTCCTGTGGCCAGAGGAACAACTATGAAGTCTTTTGACTCCTTGATACCAGGGAGAAAGAGAAGCAAAGAGAGAAAATTAACATGCACAGACACACAGTGGATGAAACAAAAGTCAGAGTCCAATAACTTCATATACACAAGCATACATGCATACATACATAATTGCATACACAGACATTTACACATGTACACATAAAATGGTTAGAGGAAAGCTCTAGCAAGCAGGCTACATACTACATTTCACACCTACATACATAAATACACACAATTGGTAGATGGAACAAGCTCTAACCATAGCCCTAGATGAGCTTTACATATATGCATATGTACACATAATTGATGGGTAGAAGGAACAATGTTCCAACCATTGTTTATACAAACCTTACACATATATACACACATACCTGATGTATGGAGGAATGTTCCAGCATACTTTCACATAAACTTTATACACACCCACACACCCACACATACCCATACACACACATACACACACACACACACACACACACACACACACACACATATACACAGTTGATGGATGTGAAAAACATTTTTCTAGCCCCATTCATACAAGCATTACACATATACATAGTTGATGGATGCTCCAACCCTCATACTCTATTCTTTCTTCCATAACTTATATATCCCAGTAAAACCTTTCAAGCAATATAAAATTACAATGTGGTTACATTTTAGTTTCTTCTAGTGAATGGTAATGAAAAAAACAATATGTTTCCAATACCTTTACAAGAAATAGCATTATGTAGTACAGGTAAAGAAAACAAATTATTCCCCAAACCCACATACATTTGAAACTAAGCAACTTGTTATAGATTATCAAAGTGTAAGCAAGCAAAGTAGTTTTCTCAGCCAGTTTCTCTTACTGGCAGGCAGCAATTTGCAGTTACAAAGAAAGGAGCAATTCTTTTATTATTTATCTTAAAAAGTAATCTCTTGTAAGAATCTTAAAAGAAACACAAGTCTAAACTTTTATATAAAAATCAGTCATATCTACCCCAAGTCCTGAAAAGGCATATCTAATCATGAGTCATTCTTAATAAGTCATATCAAGAGGCTGAGGGCAAAAATAGGTATAAGAAACCAATTTTCACCACTCCTGCCTCAGGAGACTCACATCAGCCAGCACTACCATTGTTCTTGTTCCCTGACCATAAATGATCCCTAGCTTAAGTAATAAGAATGTGCCTTTCTGAACTTCATATTGTGTCCTAAGATTTTACACATCATAGCCAAAAGTAAAACATCTCAACCTAGCTTCACTAGCAATTTTTTTTCTGAATATTTTCTAAGTATGATGGTCATTGCTGAAAATCTCCATCTCTAAGTTTTTTCCTAGGGTGGTTGTTGATAGTACCATTAATCTCCAGCGGCAATGCCTGACAGAGATCAAGTATTACTATTGTGAGTGCTAGAGATACTGCCGAGTGACAGACTGGAAGTCCCCTTAAAAAGTTTTCATATTATTCTTAGGTTAAGAGGGATGTGAGGGCAGCAAACAGAGCAGAATTCTATAACAGAATGAAGTCCTCAGGACACCTAGTTCTTGGGCTCTGCCATACCAAGGCTAACCCATAACCAGTGGGCTGCTTTCCATGAGTTCTAAAACTATTTGTTGTTCCTCTTGCATGGCCCTTGGCAAAGATGAAGATGTTAAAACAGGAAGTGGTGAACAAGTTAGAGAAGGTAAGATTTGGCACTGAAGGATGAGTCTGGGGAGAAGTTCAGTTTATTCATGGAATGTCAGAAGGACCCAAGTCATTCTGAAAGATTCAAAGAGCCAAGTGCTTACCAACCTTAAGGAAAAGATGTACTTAAGAAAAACCTGGGATTACTGGGCTTCTGTGGTGACTCCATCAGGTCTGAGGTCTAAAACGGCCTATCTCAAGACTGCTGGTTTTAAAGTAGTTACAATCATTGAAGATAGCATAGGAATGATGGTGTGAAGAAATTAGGGGACCTCTAATAGTCTTGCCAAAGAACATAGATTAACAATAGAAGATATACCAGAAACATTTTAACATTGTAGAGAATTTATTGTTAGGGAATTCGCATCTGAGAAAAGCCTTTGTCTTTTCACTGAATCTTAGAACACTTCTTATGCTAAAGGTTATCTGTATAAGCTATGCACTCTCAGGGAGGGTGAAGTCTCCAATATTCATGTTAGATGTAGCAAAAATGGTTAATAAACTGGATAAGATAACCTTGGGTAAACTCAGGATTATAAAGATAAAGAATAAAGAAATACATTAAAATAGAATTTCTGATGTGCAGTTCAGAATAAAGGTTTATTTATGTAGCCTCCCCTCAGTTGTGATGGTGGACCTTCTTAATATAGGTCTGTGACAGGTCAGATGCTTACTAAGCATATCCACAGTTTCCTTTTCCTGTACATGGTTCCTCTGTCCCTATCCTACCACTGCACATTATGTACAGGATAGAGGGGGAGTGGTCTTTTCAGTTCATAGGCTGGCAAAATGGGAGGAGTTATTCTCAGATTCAAAGAAGCAGTTTTCTGGGAATTCTGAATTGCAAACTAGTTTTAATGCAGGTTGGGCCTCTGGGTTGTCACCTTCTGGAAGGTATGAGCATGCTGTAGACATAGAAGAGTAAATTATGTATTTGATGACTTTATGTAGAGATTATGTCAGTAGCAACGAGAAGTATAGATTTAACATACTTCATTTTCTTCCTAACTGACAGGAGAATGCTTTTGTTTCTCCTGTTTTCTATAGAGTCATATGACTGAGTTCTGGAATGAGAATAGAAGTGTACTTCTTAAAGACCTGGCCATCACCTCCTGTATAAGCCTCCATGTTTAATCTCTCCCTTACAGGAATGCAGAAACTTTGTATAGACAAAGCTCATTGAATGAGCGTAAAAACTAGCACAAAGAAAATACCACCCCAGCTTCTATCAGTTACTGTGGTCTAGAGTGAACAGTAAATGTTTATTGTACTAAAATGAGTTTTTACTGTTTATTTCTTATTGCAGAATAACTTAGCCTAATTAATACAATTAATCAGCTGTCCTTGTTGGGTTTTTCTTACTGGCTTACATGTTTTTGTTACTATTGCCCTACTTTGAAATTTTCTAGTTGTCTGGTCTCAGAGACTCTCGCCTATTTCTCTTTTCCTTGCAGCTTTCTTATAGGCTTCTATCAAAGTCTCCACTTCATCTTTCCATAAACTCCAGACTAACTATTTATTTCTTTATATATATTTTATTTGAAAGAACAACATTTACAAAGGTTGGCTGTGGCCTTCTCTCTGGTTTCTTTATATTATTCTTTCCCCTCAGTCCTTCTTGATGGCTTCAGTTCTCTACTAGGTCTCAGTACATAGGAGCAATTCAAATGTTTGAATTAATAGTCATGGGTACTTAAGTCATAAGAAGTACTGTAGTGTACAAACTTATATTAGTGAGACACAAATCTATGCACTCAACGGTAACCTGAGAGGCTGGCTGTTGTATTGGGTAGCTATAATTCCAGTCCTTGGGAGGTACAGGAAAGAGGAAGAGGTGTATGTGGTTATCCACAGTTACACAGAGAGTTCAAGACAAGGCAGGCCTATATATGGCTCTGCCTCTAAAACAAACAAAACAAAACAAAACAAAACAAAACAAAACAACAAAGATCCAAACTCTAACCGGAGCACAAGACTCATATATTCCAGTTATCTGCATTCTTGCTGAATGTGCCGAGTGTTATCATTTGAAAATCAAATATCTCCCACATGCACTTGAACTCCAGCTAGTGATTTTTTTTTTGAGAGTTTTGTGGAACTTTTGGGAACTGGAGCTTAAATAGAAGAAATGAGTTAATGGCAGAGGGGCCTTGATAGCTACATACCGCTAAGCCCTGCTTTTGACTAAGATCTCTCTGCCTCCTGATTCATAGAGATATAGCAGGTTACAGTTTTCACCATGGTTCAGACTTCAACTACCCTGAGTCTCATATGCCATGAAAGCAAAATCTCTGGTCATGTTTCTTGCCCAGCATTTGGTTGATACAATGAAAAAAAGTAAAGGATGCAGAACCCTAATTTGTATCTCAAACATAACATAACAGAACTCTAGAGCTCTTCAGTCCTCTCTTTTTCACCCTAAGTTTTTTCCATCTCTATAAGTGCCATCATTGTCCCCAATGCCCAAACTTAGGATCCCTCTATGCTTCCTTTATTTTCCTTCTTACAAATGCTACTCCATCACAAGTCGTTACCATGATACTTTAGCCAAGTATAATTTAAGCCACGACCATTAGTTAGGTTTCAGGTACTTCTGTGCTGCTTCTGTTACTGCTGGTGGTGATGCTACTGCAGCTGGATCCTCTGAAGTATTGTCTCATCAGCCAGTACAATATTCCAGAAGCAGAGAGCAGAAAGCATTACCTTTCTGCTAAGGACCTATTGTAGGAGTTACGGGGATTTTACTAAAGTAAAATCCAGATTACTTCAACCTCTAAAGACTTAAGTTGTCTGCTTCCCATCTTTCCTATTGTACTTTCCTCACAGGATCCTCACACTCCTGCTCTTTTCCTTGTCTCCCAGAGATGCTGAGTTCGTTTCAGTTGAGGTACTCTGCACTGCCTACATCTTGAGACTGGACTTTCCTCTGACTCTTTTCATTGCTGACCAACCAAATGTCCTCATTCACAGAAAATAGATAACCCACTGGTCATTTTCCAGCCTTTCACTAGCATTTTTTTTTTTATTTCATGGCAAAAATTTGGTATGAATTTATTATTTTTCTGTACCTGTACCTGACTAGGTCTACAAAGGCTTGATTGTATTATAATAAGAGTTTTTGCTGCCAGTATGGTAGGTTACATCATCGTTATTTATAAGCAAGTAAACTTGGAGATGTAGCCTTTATTCTAGGAAACATCTAGGAAGAACTAAGTGGAATGACAGTGGCAGGAACTGAAGAGAGGTTCTGTGCTTTTGTGCCGAGGAACTTACCAAAACCATTGGATCAAATAATTACTTAATTAGAGTGTGCCGGAGTCTGAATACTACCTGATTACAGCTCCCCCTCAGTGTACAGCCAAGAGTCTGGTATAACCAACACTTCAAAATGCCATGGCAACATTGTTTGCTGGAGCTTGTTATCCTTGGAGGAAAAAAAAATCCCCTTTTCATTTTAGTTCCTTGGGTACCACTAGCACTAAATTGCAGTCAGATCTCTGCTTTATGTTTCTATTTTCAGAGGTAGCTTCACCCTTTAAGCATGTGCTGTGTACCTGGAAAAACACATTTACTCTGCTTTTGGAGACATCCGCTGGTGGGACCTTCTGTGTTGGGGGCTTTGTTCTCTATTCCGAGCTCACTTCTTTCTGCTGTCCTTTTCATTGCCAGGACTCAATCTTGATCCATTCCTGCTTTTGTTCTCCAAGTGTTCCCTGAGCCTTAGCTCTGTCTTGTTGATCCAGGCTCCAGATGTAAGATGATTTAAATAAGAAGGGATTTATTCTGGCTTTCATTGTGGAGAAGGCATGGTGGCAGGAGGCGGGCTAGTCAAATTGCATTAGCAGTCAGAAGAGAGATGCATAAAGCTAGGCTATAAAAGGAGAGCTAGGTTATAAAACCTCAAAACCCACACTCAATGACCCACTTCTTACAACTTTCTAAAGGTTCCATAATCTTCTCACTTAAATTCACTAGCTGAAAACTAAGTGTTCAAGCATATGAGACTACAAGAGACATGATACAAGTAAATGCCTACAAAGACCAAGCTATTCCACATTATAATTCTGACAGTTCTTCGAGGCTGATCTCTGGGCAGCTCTCACTCTGTACAAAGCCTGGAGTTTAGGCTCAGTCATTTTTTGAATGAGGAGAAGGGGAACCTTTTGTTGCCGGGAGGAATTAAAATAAAAGAGTAACTTAATGGAGATAATTCTAATCTTTCTTAATTCCCTCCATTAAATTTTTTCATGAACTATATTAACATCAGTCAGGGTATTGCCTCAGATGTCACTGGAGACTTAACTGGTTGGGTATCCCTGGGAAAAGTAGGTTGCTTCTAGATATCTTATGGACTAGCCTACTTAGTAAAAGTCCTTTTGAGGAACATAAGAGAAAAGTTATCCCATGGCTTCCTTGGCTTGCAGGTATCATCATCTCTCTTTATGGGTTGTAATTCTAATCATATTAGATTAGAGTCAGCCTTAACAACTTCATTCTAAACTTAGCTATGTCTAAAAGATCTTGTGCTCAAATGTGGTCACAATGGTGTAGACCTCAGGTAGATTTAAGACTTCAGTGAGGAAAGGGAACAGATACAAATCAACTCATAAACGGCCCTAAGACTTTTAAGAAATAATCTGTTAAATTGTGCATAATATATTTTGCATCTTTTTTTTTTTTTT
>NW_022196905.1:43602971-43616242 GCF_008632895.1 Mastomys coucha | reverse complement strand
TTTTTTTTTTTGTAACTGAACAACTGTTATGAACACCTTAGTGTGTTCCCTCCTAGTAATGCTTGTTTTAGTGGTCCTCCCTTTGTCATGGAACACACTTTCCCTTTTGCTACACCCTTATCTAAGTACTGAGTGTCTGTGTGTGTGTGTGTGTGTTTGTATGTGTAGGTTTCTGTGCACAAACTAGGGCATGTTTGTAGAAATAAGATGACAATGTGTGGACATTGGTTATCTCTTTCCATCATGAGGATCCTGAGGATATAACTCAGTATGTCAGTCTTTACCCACTGAGCCATCTCACCAGCCCAAGTAAGGTAGTTTTTAATACTATTTTGTCAGTGTGGAAATGTGTTTATTGTGTTATTTATCATTGTACATTACATGTCATACATTAGAAACATAAATATTTGTACAATCAGTGAAAAATGCCGGTGATCTTGAACAAACCTGAAGGAATAAAATCAACTGGAAAGACTTGGTGATCTGGATCCAAAACTGGCTTAGAACAATTTTTTTTTAATTGTGGAAAAATAGAGAACAACAATAAACATTTGTCTGGGTTTCTGGAATGTTGAAGGGCATATACCTAAATTGATTTCCTTGCTATTTATATAATCAGTGGTTACTGAAGGAAAGTATACATTTGAGTCAAATTGGGAGCTTTTACAAGTCAAAGTAGAGTGAAGTGGAGTGAGGGCCAAGGAGTACAAGTTTTCAACTCTAGACTGACATTTCAACCAAACATAGAGGAGCAAGAACAAATTGTATGGTCCTGGGGAATCAGAGTAATCATGATCATTTCTGGCTATTCCAAGAGAGAAGGCTGTGTGTTAAAACTAGCATAGACGTTGGAAGTCATTCAGACCAGGGATTATTCAAGTTGTAGCTCCAAATATTACAGACTCAATGTTTGGGACTTCTTCATGGAAATTCATTGACCAAAAAAAAAAATCAGTATTTGTAGGTGAGACACTTGTGGCTTGATGAGGTCACAAGTATAGAGCTGTCAGGAATGTAAACAGCCTTTTACAAGAAGACAGAGGAGCTGGGGATATTGCTCCATCGGCAGAGTAAATTAGCATATAGGAAGACCTGGATTTGATCCCCAGTACTATATAAAACTGGCTATAGTGGTTCATGCCTATAATCCCAGGACTGGAGAGGTGGAGACACAAGGATCATGGTAGTTGATCTTCTGCTACATAGCAAGTTCAAGGCCAGCCTCAGCTCCACAAGATTGTCCTAAATAGGACAAAGATCTAGCTTTTTGGCTGGGTAGTGGTGGCAGACACTTTTAAACCTAGCACTTAGGAGGCAGAGGCAGGTAGATTTCTGAGTTCAAGGCCAGCCTGGTCTACAGAGTGAGTTCCAGGACAGCCAGGGCTACACAGAGAAACCCTGTCTTGAAAACAACAACAACAACAACAAAAACCTAGCTTTCTCTTCTGTCAAGTGAGGGGACAACAAGAAGCTAGTTGTCCATACCTCAGAAGAGTGAATTCACCAGAGCCTGATTGTGCTGTTACCTTGATCTTAATTTTTTTTTTTTATTTTCCAAGATGGTGCAATTATAAATCTTTTCTTCATAAACTACTCATTCTTTGCTGCTTTGTGATAGTAGCCTCAAATAGAAGAGGCTGAATAAGGGACTTTGTGCCCTTGGAGATTAGGGTGGTCATGATTATTTCTTACTATGTGAAAGAATAGCAAGTCAACCACTGGGCTTTGGAGTCATTCATATGAGGATTTAAATACTAGCTCTGCCCTTGCCTTGGGTGCAATTTAAAACCTTAGAGCTAGAGATTCCTCAAAGGCATTTCAAATGAAGAATAAATATAGATTTCCTGTTCTATGCTCTGGAAATGAAATGAAATTACACTAAGTTTAGTAGATTATATGGCTTAGAGGTAAGTCCTTGATTCATTAAAATGAAGCTAGGTAGGAAGTTTGTGGGAGTGGTGGAAATACTTTCAGTTTTGTAACTGCATGCAGCCTGTCTTTGGAATATTTGAAAAACCTCCATGTGTTAGAATCTGCTACGGAACAACCTGGAACCTATCAGATATTTAAGGACCAGTACCTTAAAATACTAAGTAGCAATGATGTTTAAATATGGAATCAATCACTTTCTTACCCAAGAATGACAGAGGAAGATCTCACAAGAAACCAGGAGTTATATATATATATATATATGAGTGTGTATATATATATCAAATATATATTTGCTTTAGTTTCTTTTGTTTTGTTTCAGACTCAGAGATTCTTGAGCCTGTTGCCAAGGACCAGTGGTGTTTGTCACCATTATGGAAAACAATGGCAGCTAACTTTTAATTTTGTCCAAGTTAAAAGATCAGAGGAGTACCAGGTGCCACTTCTGCATCACAGATCAAAAGCAACCCATCCAGTAAGTATAGTAGAATGGGGCCTGGCTCTTGCTTGGGAAGATGCCTCAGCACAGGGTTCCTCCCATTCAAGAATCCTGCAGAAAATCTGACCTTGGCAGCTTTGCTTTGCTGGGTAGATAGGAAAATGATTAGCATACAGTTTAAGTCACTTACAGTTTCTACTGTTCACTGGGCACCATTTAAATGGAAATGATTTGCATAACTGAATTTCCTCTTCTTCCATGCTGCATGGGGAGCTCCTTATTGTAAGCTATTCCATAAGGTGAATTATCTTAATGGATTCAGCGTGTATGAAAAATTAACAGATGTTTGTGGAATTCTAAATCTATTTGGCTTTGTTTAAAGATGTGATTTAAGCTCATCTGTCTTCAAATCGCTTCTAAATTATTTAAATAAAGAGTCAACCACAGCTTGGTACTAACAGAAGGCTCTGCCCAGAGAAACTATGTATGCCAAATTGTGTTTTAATTTTTTTCAAAGAAATAGCTGATTTCCATTGTTTGAGGCATTTTACATTTCTAAAGGATGGCCAGGGCCTACTCCTATGCTGAGCTTTTCTGAAGCTTCTGGAAAATTGGGGGAATGAAATTGCCAGCAGGAGTGGTGTTCTATATTAGGAAATGTGCATTCTGGCAGATGTTCAAGGGAATGCTACCTGAGTGTAGAGAGCCATTTAGGACTATTCACATTTAAATCTCTGATTTTAGCTGAACAACACGGAGGAGCAATAAACCCATTTGTGGCATTTATGCTTGGTTGAAGCCAGAGGAAATGCAGGTTTGGCACTATCTGCTTGTGCTGTTAGAGACTATCTATTTGCAAGTGGGTCATTGTTCAAATGTATTTGCAATAATGCAAGTATAACTTCCAACTGAATAACTTAATGGAGATAATGATAACGTATTGCATATATCCATTGCAGAATATTTATTGTATAATTCAGACAGAAGACTACAGGACTAGTAGGGCCTTCCCTTGGTTACATAGGAAAGTAAGGTATATGCAGAGCTATTATGGATTGATGGAGTCAAAGTACCCACCCATCATTGAAAATATATTTCTATAGAAATTTCTGAACCATGTAATTCATTTAGTTGCTTCTTAAACCTGCCCAAATTTAAAAAATAAAATAAAATAAAAAAGGATTCCAGTGCAATTTGACTACAACTGGGCACTTTATCTTGAACCTCATGAGAATAATAGACTACTAGATATCCACATCTCATCAGTTAGAATATTAAACTCGCATTTAACTCTCTTCTTGAACTGAATTGAAATACGTCTATGCTACTTAGAGTTTATCAGTGATTTAATTGTTGTAGTTAGTATGGTGGGGAAAGGATGTTTAATGTAATTATATTATTACTAAAATTGAATCTCTATTTAAAAGAACACATGTTATTAGAGGAAAAACAAATTTCAGAACTCATTTTGCTTTATCTCCTTTATTTGCTAGATAAAGAATAAACTTGCTTAAAGTCAAACCATTAATTATTTGATCAGAAAATATACCTTACAGAATGAAGATTAATTAAGATGATTAAAATTATAGCAAAAATAAGACCTATCAGTTTTTTCCTGACAGTATTTCCTTGTTTCTATCAGCTGTTTATACTTGTAAAATTACAAATAAGTGATCATGATATCCATTGAAAAGTCCCATGTACTTATTGAAGAATTAGTCTTACTAGAATGTATGAATAAGGAAAGATTTTTTTGATACGTGATATTTGTGAAGTTATATGGTTTCCTAGGGTTGCTTTCTAAGTACCCCATAGGCTCATCTTATTATTTTTCTATGGTATGATAAAACACTATGAAAAAGGCCAAGCATAATGTTGATACAATTTTTAAAAATGTCTTTCTTGTAAGAACCAGTTTATTTGATCTATTATGTATGTATATATATACTTATTTCTCATGATTTTCTTTCATTTACCTTGTTATATGAGAAAATAAAGAGAGAACAAAAATCCTATTCAAAGACAGGCATTATCCTAGATTTCCCACATACCTGTCTCTCTTGTGCCTTATCGTTAATTCATAAATAAATTGATCCCTTCTTTTTCCCCCCAATAACTATTTATTCACTTTATGTGGGTGATATGGAAATCAATCTTGTGAAGGAAAAAGTGGGATGGAGAACAATGCACCATGAGCTCCTGCTACTTTTTGAAGAGTCCTGATCTGCCACAACTCGCATTAGATCTAAAATGGCTCCTAGAACATACGTGAGACCACAAAAAGGAACCAAGTTAGGGCACTGGGTGCTTCCTCCATAATGCCAAACATACAATCCTTCTGAGTTATCCCATCAGGAAGGGCTTTCATTGGGGCCTGATGATGATGTGGCAAGACATGACTGGCAGAGGATTTAGGGGTTTGGATTGGCTCAAACCCTGTATATAAGCTTATGTGCTGGGCATTAAACTCAGATCTGTACCCTGATGCTGGTCTCGAGAATCTGCTTTCCCAAGATTTGTCATAAGATTCCATTGTACCCACAGTTTTATATCCTTATAAAAGACTCCCCCTCTCTTCTCTCTTCCTAGTCTTGCCCTTACAAATCCATATCCCCACTCTCCCTCCTTATCTCACCAGTGAAGGGCAAGTCCTATCTGGGTACCACTCAGCCCTAGGATGTCCAATCCCAGCAGGGTCAGCACATCACCTCCTACTATGGCCCAACCAGGCAGTCCAATCTTTCTCCTTGATTCCTGCCATCAGTTTTGCAATGGTAACTTAACTTTACTACTTCCAAGATCTTACACGGTATATCTGAAACTGCTTGTCCTGTGTTAGGTAGTCTGGTTGGGATGAACTGTGATGACTTTTACATAGTTACTATTTTTTGTAGTCTATTTATTTATTTATTTATTTATTTATTTATTTTTGTAATTACATGAAATGTCAAAGCTTTTCCTCTGTTCATCCCTTGCTTGTGATTTTTGGTTGAGAGCATAATTCATTTTGTTTAACAAATATTCACCAGCACTTAGTGTATCTCAAACTTTATTCTAAATAGGGATTGATAAACTATAGCCCAACTTTGTTGATTTAATTTAAGAAAAGAAAGAACTGTTGAGATAAAATTCATCTACTATGAAGTTCACCCTGCCTAAGGCTACAACTTGAAAATTTTAGTGTAGTTAGTTGTGTAATTGTCATGTATTTGTCAGGGTTCTCTAGAGGAATAGAAGTGATAGAATGAGAACATGCATTACTTATTAAATAATGTTGAAATAGTAACAGCAGCTGTCTAAGTTTTGAGAAGTCAAGAATCTAATAGCTATTCCATCCATGAGGCTAGATGGTTTTCTAGCAAGCCTCTTGTCCTTATATTTAGTGATGCAATCCTGGAAAAGCTCATCCTGATATTAGAGTAGGAATAGGAAGCAACAGCAACAGGGTAGATCAAATGGACAGCAAGAGGAGGGAGGAAGGCCAAGAGAGCAAAGATGAATAATGTTTTACCATGCCCTCTTGATCTGGACTGCCATTAGGTACTGCTCATATTTGGCATTAGTCTTCCCATATCAATTAAAGCAATAAGAAAATTCTCAGCTATGGGCTTTCTACTTTAATTGTGTTTGCTTGACATTAAAATAAAACATCACATATCACCACTCTCTAGTTTGGTTAATTTTATCACTCCCAAAGGAATCCTCTTGTTATTATTAATCCCTTACCATCCCCACATGTCCCTGTAGTTTGCTTTTGAATTCACCCATTGTGAACATTTTTTAAAACTGTGCTCATAGCTATAGGTTTTATAACTTGTCTCTTTTTTATCTAGTACAATATTCTCAAAGTTCATTCATGCTGTAGTATGAGTTACAATATCATTCTCTTTATTGACAAAAATATTCAATTATATAATATATAACATTTTATTTTTCTTCTCATCGGTTGATGGAAATTTCACAACTTTTTTGAGGTTTACCTTTTTTATTCTATTAAAAATATATTTTTTCAAACAATGTATACTAATCACAGTTTTCCTTCCAGCTCCTCCAAGATCCTCCCCATCTCCCCTCCCATCCAAATCCATACCCTCTCTGTCTCTCATTAAGAAATAAACAGACAGCTAAAGAATAACAATAAAATAAATTAAGACCAAAACAAAGATAAACAAAATCATAATAGGATAAAACAAGGCATTTAGATTTTTAAATATGTATGCCCCAATGATCTTTAGATTTTTATGAGGTGTTAGGGATTTCTAGACAGGGTATTTTTTTTTTTATAACCCTGGCTGTCTAGGAACCAGTTCTGTAGACTAGGCTCAAGCTCACAGAAATCCTCCTGCATCTGCCTCTGTGGCTTCCTGAGTGCTGAGATTAAAGATGTGTGCCACCATTTAGTTGGTATCTTCTTACCTTTAATTTGTTAATTGGATCTTCTCTCTATTCTATTTTGATATTTTAACTGAGAGTTTGCCAATATTTTTATTTTTGTTTTTAAAAGAGCCTTTTGTTTCATTTATTCTTTGTAATGTTTTTTTTCTACCTTAATTTTAATTATTTCTTTCCATCTACTGTTTTAGATTTTGGCTTATTTTTATTTTCTATTTTCTTTGGTACTAAGGTACATTGTTAAATACTTTGTTTTGTATCTTAGTGAAAATTTTTAAAATTTATTAATTTATTTTTTACACTCCCATATTTGCTCCCCCTGTGCCCCGTCTACCCTCCGACTGTTCCACATCCCATACCTCCTCCCCATCCCCTGTCTCCACATGGATGTTTCTACCCTTACCCCACCTGTCCACTAAAATCCCTGGGGCCTCCAGTCTTTTGAAGGTTAGGTGCATCATCTCTGAATGATCACAGACCCAGGAGTCCTTTGCTGTATGTGTGTTGGGGGTCTCATATCAGCTGGTGTATGCTGCCTGTTTGGTGGTCCAGTGCTTGAGAGATCTTTGGGGTCCAGATTAATTGAGATTGGTGGTCCTCCCACAGGGTCACCCTTCTCAGCTTCTTTCAGCCTTCTCTAATTCAACAACAGGGGTTAGCTGCTTCTGTCCATTGCTTGGGTGCAAATATCTGCATCTGACTCTTTCAGCTGCTTGTTGGGTCTTCAAGAGTGCAGTCATGTTAGGTCCCTTTTTGTGAGTACTCCATAGCTTCAGTAATAATGTCAGGCCTTGGGACCTCCCCTTGAGCTGAATCCCACTTTGGGCCTGTCCCTGGACCTTCTTTTCCTCAGGCTCCTCTCCATTTCCATCCTTGTAATTCTTTCAGACAGGAACAATTATGGGCCAGAGTTGTGACTATGGGATGACAACCCCATCCCTCACTTGATGCCCTGTCTTCCTGCTGGAGGTGGGCTCTATAAGTTCCCTCTCCCTACTGTTGGGCATTTTATCCAAAGTCCTTCCCTTTGAATCCTGAAAGTCTCTTACCTCCCAGGTCTCTAGTGCATTCTGAATGGTCCTCCCCAACCTCCTACCTCCTGAGGTTGCCTGTTTCCATTCTTTCTGCGGCCCTCAGGGCTTCAGTTCTATTCCCTCACCCAATACCAGATTAGGTTCCCCTCCCCCCACATCTTAATGAATTTTAATCTATGTATTTATAGATACCAACACCTCTGAGGACTACTTTCGCTTTGTACTATAGGTTTTCTTATGTTGTATTTTTGTTTTTATTCAATTCTTACAATCTTTAAATTTTTCTTTGGAATGTATTTGTTGTATCACTTATCATTTAATGGTGTGTCTTTAAATCTCCATAAGTTTGTGTGTGTTCTGTACTTTCTCAGCTACTGATTTCTAGTTTCAGAAAACTGTGTTCAGATAGAATATAAGTATTATTTTTGGTTTTCTTTTTTTTTTTAAAGACTTGCATTATAGTATAATCTACTTGAAGGACTCTATCTTTCATACTTTTTAAACCAAATGCTTCACAATTTATTTTGTGCAAGGCTGATAACATTTGTTGTGATTATAAAAAGATAAAGAGGTAGAGAGGTATAGGAGATGTGTTTTATGGGGTGTGGTGAGGAATGGGGGAAGGGCACCTCAGCGGGTCCATGTCAAGGCATCCCCCTCTCCTGAGGACCAGCCACACAATGGTATAGTATAGAATAGTTTATTCAGGGCACGGGGAGAGGAGTTCAGAGTGTAGTAGAGGCAGAGAAAGCAGAGAGAGGGAGAGAATAGAGAAGTAGAGGCTAGCCATAACCACGTAGAGAAAAGCGAGAAGGGAAGGGGCAAGGGAAGAATCCAAGAGGGCAAGAGAGAACCCAGTGGGAACCAAGAGTAAGAGAGAGAGAGGAGGGGGCAAGCAGCCCCTGTTATAGCAGACCTGGCCTATCTGACTATTGCTAGGTAACTGTGCGGAGCAGTTTACACAGAATGCTAATCATATCTACTGGTGAGAATTAGATATTGAAATTACCTACTATTACTGTGTTGCGTTTCATCCATGTTGTTCCATCTGGTATGTACATTCAAGGAAGGTAGCTGCATTGGTGTTCAGTGCATACATATTTAGGATTGTAATATCCTCTTGAGGGATTGTTTTTTGAATCAGCATGAAGTAGTTGGCCTTGTTACTCTTCCCTCATTCATAGTTGTCTGAAGTTTATTGAGTCATGTGATGAATAATGACATCTGTTTCTTGATGCTATTTGTTTACTAAACCCTTTTTTGACTTTTGACTTCCATTCCAATCTTTATAGAAAGTAAAATAACACAGGTAGTAATGTTTTGTATACTAAGATATTCTATACAATGGATGTGAATGAAAAGGAAAAGAGCAGAGTAAGATTAATAATTAGTATTGGGATGATGGAAAAAGAATTGGGGGGTTGAATAGAGAGAAAGGGAGAGCCATAGGGATGGGAGATGAGGTAGGTCAACCTAATGTAGAATGAAAAATAAGAAGGAAAAGAAATAGAATCATATAACCTGTAATTCTGAGACAATGTTTATCTCCCAGTAGTCCTGAAATAATGTTTATCTCTCAGGAGTCTATCTATTCTGAGCTTTGGGATATAGACCAGTGACCTTGGCTTCAGATTTTACAAGTTATAGTACTTTGAGGACTGGGGAATGACTAGCCTCTTGATGAGTCAGAGGACTTAAAAATGTCTTCTCTGAGCTCCGATGTTGAAGGGAAATCCCCCCCCCCCCGAGAACCAGAGTTCTGTGTGCAGAACCTACAGCCATCATTAACTTCAGCAGCATATCATTTTCTGACTTCTACTGGCTTTGACATACATGTGGCTTTTAAACATATGGACATACACATACATTTAATTTAAAAGAAATCTTAACAAAACAAAACAAAAAAAATTGGCTTCTCTTTGGTGTTCTGGTCTAGTGATTAATAGAGTATTTTTCCCCAGCTGTTTCTGTTCCTTCTGCTAGTGCTATATGCAACTTTTGACTTCATAGCTCCTCTTTTTCTCTCCTTGAAAATGTTTGTTACTGAGAGTTCAGTATACATATTTTTGAGGCGGTTTTACATCATGGCTTCCTTCTTCTTCTCCAATCATTGATGGGAGTGAGGAGCTCCCTAAAGCTTGTCAGTCCTTCTGGAATGAACTCTGATCTTTCTCCTCTTCTGTAAACTTCTATTTTACTTACAATCATGTAGATGGTTTGTGTTTGACCCAGATCTTCTGATGGCTGTTATCCTATTTCCCCAGAGTCAAGTAGACCACTCTGTGGTAGTTTGAATATGCTTGGACCAGGGAGTGGCATTATTAGGAGGTGTGCTCTTGTTGTAGTAGGAGTGGCTTTGTTGGAGGAGGTGTGTCACTGTGGGGATGGGCTTTGTGACCCTTCTCCTAGCTGCCTGGAAGCCAGTCTTCTGGTTGCCTTCGGATCAAGATATAGAACTCTTAGCTCCTCCAGCACTATGCCTGCCTGGATGCTGCCATGCTTCCTGCCCTGGTATAATGGACTGAACCTCTGAAACTATAAGCTAACCACAATTAAATGTTTGCATTTATAAAAGTTGCCTTGGTCATAATGGAAACTCTAACTAGTTGTGGATAGTTTAAATATGCTTGTCCTAATGAGTGGCACCAATCAGAGGTGTGGCCTTGTTGGAGCAGGTGTGACTTTGTTGGAGGAAGTATCTTTGTGGGGGTGGGCTTTTAGACCTTCTGCCTAGCTGCCTGGAAGACAGCCTTCTGTGGCATGTATAACCTGGATGCTTAACATGATGGACATCCTGCCTGGATGCTGCCATGCTACCCACCATAATGATAATGGACTGAACTTCAGAACCTGTAAGCCAGCCCCAAATAAATGTTGTCCTTTATAAGAGTTGCTTTTCCAGCAGTGGAAACCCTAAGACACTAGGACACATGCCTGTGTCTCTTCTTTCCACAGTGTCTTTGTTGCTACATTAGCTATAAGATACTCAACTTTGAAAGTCAAAGAAAACACAAAATGTAAAAAGTTCCTAAACCAAAACATCCAGAAATCCAGCAGACAATGAGAAGACCAAACCTAAGGATAATAGGTATAGAAGAGAGTGAAGACCTCCAACTTAAAGGGACCTCAACAAAATTATAGAAGAAAATTTCCCTAGCCTAAAGAAAGAGATGCCCATGAACATAGAAGCCTATAGAACTCCAAATAGACTGGACTAGAAAAGAAATTCCTCCCGCCACATAATAGTCAAAACACAAAGTGCAGAAAAGAAAGAAAGAATACTAAAAGCAGTGAGGAAAAAAGGTCAAGTAACATATAAAGGCAGACCTATCAGAATTACACCAGACTTCTCACCAGAGACTATGAAAGCCAGAAGATCCTGGGTTGATGTCATACAGACCCTAGGAGAACGCATATGCCAGCCCAGACTACTATACCCAGCAAAACTGTCAATCACCATAGATGGAGAAACCAAAGTATTCCATGACAAAACCAAATTCACACAATATATTTCCACAAATCCAGCCCTTCAAAGGGTAATAAATGGAAAACTCCAACACAAGGAGGGGAACTACATCCCTGAAAAAGCAAAAATGTAATCTTCCAACAAAACTAAAAGAAGATAGCCACATGAACAGAATTCCAACTCTAACAACAAAAATAACAGGAAACAACAATTACTTTTTCTTAATATTTATTAATGTCAATGGACTCAATTCCCCAATAAAAAGACATAGATTATCAGATTGGGTACATAAACAGGACCCAACATTTTGCTGCATTCAGGAAACCCACCTATGTGACAAAGACAGACACTACCTCAGAATAAAAGCTGGAAAACAATTTTCCAAGCCAATGTTTTCAAGAAAAAATGTTGGAGTAGTCATTCTGATATCTAATAAAATCAACTTTTACCCTAAAGTGATCAAAAAAGACAAGGAGGGGCACTTCATATTCATCAAAAGTATGATCTACCAAGATGAATTCTCAATTCTAAACCTCTATGCCCCAAATGCAAGGACATCTACATTCATAAAAGAAACTTTACTAAAGTTCACAGCACACATTTCACTGTACACAATAATAGTGGGAGATTTCAATACCCCACTCTCTGCAATGGACAGATCATGGAAACAGAAACTAAACAAAAACACAATGAGACTAACAAGTTATGAAACAGATGGATTTAACAGACATCTATAGAACTTTTATCCTAAAACAAAAGGATATACCTTCTTCTCAGCACCTCATGGTACCTTCTCCAAAATTGACCATATAATTGGTCACAAATCAGGCCTCAACAAATACAAGAAGATTGAAATAATTCCTTGCATCCTATCAGATCACCATCCATAGACTAAGGCTGCTCCTCAATAACAATATAAACAATAGAATACCCACATACACGTGGAAGCTTAAGAACATTCTACTCAATGCTAACTTGGTCAAGGAAGAAATAAAGAAAGAAATTAAAGACTTTCTAGAGTTTAATGAAAATGAAGCCACAACATACCCAAATTTATGGGACACAATGAAAGCAGTCCCAAGAGAAAAACTAATAGCTTTAAGTGCCTACAAAAAGAAACTGGAAAGAGCATACACCAGCAATTTGACAGCACATCGGAAAGCTCTAGAACAAAAAGAAGCAAATTTATCCAAGAGGAGTCGAAGGCAGGAAATAATCAAACTCAGGGATGAAATCAACTAAATGGAAACAAAAGAACTATACAAAGAATAAACCAAATGAGGAGCTGGTTCTTTGAGAAAATCAACAAAATAGATAAAACCTTAGCCAGACTAACCAGAGGGCACAGAGAAAGTATCCTAATTAACAAGATCAGAAATGAAAAGGGAGACATAACAGCAGACACTGAGGAAATCCAAAAAATCATGAGATCCTACTACGAAAGCCTATACTCAACAAAACTGGAAAACCTGGATGAAACGGACAATTTTCTAGACATACCAGGTACCAAAGTTAAATCAAGATCAGATCAATGATCTAAACAGCTCATGAAATAGAAATAGTCATTAATAGTCTCCAAACCAAAAAAAGCCCAGGAACAGATGGGTTTAGTGCAGAGTTTTATCAAACCTTCAAAGAAGACCTAATACCAATACTCCTCAAACTATTCCACAAACTAGAAACTGAAGGCACTCTACCCAATTCGTTCTATGAAGCCACAATTACTATTACACCTAAACCACACAAAGACCTAACAAAGAAAGAAAACTTCAGACTAATTTCCCTTAAGAATATCGATGCAAAAATACTTAATAAAATTCTTGCAAACGAATCAAAGAACACATCAAAACGATCATCCACCATGATCAAGTAGGTTTCATCCCAGGAATGCAGGGATGGTTCAATATGCAGAAATCCATCAATGTAATTCACTACATAAACATACTCAAAGAAAAAAACCATATGATCATCTCATTAGATGCTGAGAAAGCATTTGACAAAATCCAACATC
>NW_022196905.1:43593337-43602416 GCF_008632895.1 Mastomys coucha | reverse complement strand
ATCTCCCATGCTCATGGATTGGCAGGATTAATATAGTAAAAATGGCCATCTTGCTGAAGGCAATCTATAAATTCAATGCAATCCCCATCAAAATTCCAACTCAAGTCTTTACAGACTTAGAAAGAGCAATTTGCAAATTCATCTGGAATAACAAAAAACCTAGGATAGGGAAAACTATTCTCTTTTTTTTTTTTCTTTTTTCCAGAGCTGAGGACCTAACCCAGGGCCTTGCGCTTGCTAGGCAAGCGCTCTACCACTGAGCTAAATCCCCAACCCTGGGGAAACTATTCTCAACAACAAAGGAACCTTTGGTGGCATCACCATCCCAGACCTTTAGCTGTTCTACAGAGCAATTATGATAAAAAAAAACTGGATTGTATTGGTACAGTGACAGGTAGGTAGATCAATGGAATAGAATTGAAGACCCAGAAATGAACCCACACACCTATGGTCACTTGATCTTTGACAAAGGAGTCTAAACCATCCAGTGAGAAAAAGACAGACTTTTCAACAAATGGTGCTGGCTCAACTGGCAGTTAGCATGTAGAAGAATGCAAATTTACCCTTTCCTATCTCCTTGTACAAAGCTCAAGTCCAAGTGGATCAAGTACCTCCACATCAAACCAGATACACTGAAACTAATAGAAAAGAAAGTGGAAGAAGGAAGACTAAAATGTGGACATTTCATTCCTTCTTAAAAGGGGAACAAAATACCCACAGAAGGAGTTGCAGAGACTAACTATGGAGCAAAGACTGAAGGAAGGACAAGCCAGCCTGATAGAACTGTCTCCTGAGAGGCTCTGACAGTACTTAACTAATAACAGAAGTAGAGGCTCACAGCCATCCATTGAACTGAGTACAGGTTCCCCAATGAAGGAGTTAGAGAAAGGACCGAAGGAGCTGAAGGGTTTGTAGACCCTTTGGACGAACAACAATATGAACTAACTAGTACCCTCAGAGCTCCCAGCGACTAAACCACCAACCAAAGAGTACACATGGTGTGACTAATTGCTCCAGCAGCATATGTATAGTATAGGATGGCCAAGTAGGTCATCAATGGGAGGAGAGGCCCTTGGTCCTGTGAAGGCTCTATGCCCCAGTGTAGGGGAATGCCAGGGCCAGTAAGCAGGAGAGGTTGGGGTGTTGAGCAGGGGAAGGGGGAAGGAACATAGGTTTGTTCTTGGTTTTTTTTTTGTTGTTGTTGTTTTTTTGTTTTTTTTTTGTTTTTTGTTTTTTTCTTGGAAGGGAAACTGGGAAAGGAGATATCATATGATATGTAAATAAAGAAAATATCTAATAAAAAATATAAAGAAAAAGATACTCAACTTTGGCTCTATATATTTTTATTATGAAATCTATTTTTGAGTATTAACATAGGCATTCTGGCTATCCTATGCTTAATGTCATTACTGTATTACTTTAGTTTCAGTTCAACTGTCAGTTTTGATTGTGCTTCTAGTTGATAGCCAATAGTTGGCTTTTGTAAACATTTCTCCAGACTCAGCCTTCTGAGTTGAGTATTGATGTTTTTAAATTTAGTGTAATCATTGATACTTTGGGGTTCATATCTGTCATTTTCAATTTTTTTATGTTCTTTGTTCATCATTTGTACTCTGTGATCTGCTTTGTGACAACTCTGAAAATCAGGCTCCCTTCCCATACATCAACACACACACACATACAAATACACACACACCACACACACACATACACACACATAGATACACACACACATACATACATACACACACACCGATACACATACACGCACGTACACATACACACACACACATACACACACCCATACACACACACACACACACACACACACACACACACACACACACGCATACATACACACACACACAAAACCAAGTTTTTTGTCTTGCTATTTGTGGTTATTTGCTTGTTTTATGAATTTTCGGAAACAGTGAAACAATACTCAATGTCTGTTCTACTGAGGCTTGGGTAATTGAGAGAGAAATATTGTGGTGACATGAGCAGATAAAGGAGCTTCTTCCGGTCTTTGTAAAATCTTCTGCTAACTGAGCATAAAGAGTTCTAAGGTAGTTAACAAAATTTACTGTAAAGATGGCTTACAAGGAGACAATATGCTTTTTATAGAGAGATTTCTTTTCAAGTAAAATTGCTCAAATCACAGTAAACTATGCTTAAGGCCTGAGCAAATTTGACTCAAATATGGTCTAACTCCTTCCCATATATATATTTAAATTTCACAAATATAACAAAACTCCCCACACACCCAACTTTTTGCTCGAGGGTCTGTGAACAGCTCTGCTTTCCTGCTAGAAACACCAAAACAGCTCCTGAGACTGCTAGTTTTTGAGATAGTCTTACAATATGTCTCTGGCTAGAATTCCCTAGGTAGACCAGACTGGCCTTAAGCTTTCAGAGATCTATCTGTAACTGTGGTATAACTGTATATGCCTATACTGGCCTCACCTGAGGGCTGACCTTTAACCTTCCTGTACAGTGAAAATATTCTAAACTCCCAGTGTAGCTTTTGTGAAGCAGTTTAATCCTTTTGGGTGCCCCTCAGGTACCGTGTCTTAAGATCTTATTTAAATTTCTTAGAAACCCTCACAATATAATGTCTGAACCTCCCAAAATTCTATATATAGTTATTGTAAAGATAGTAAAATGTGCTTCTCCCTTTCAATGCCCATTTCCACACTTATTCTTCTTGAATTTCCTGTCTATAATTTTTTAAGGTTACCCTGTGCTTAAATCATATCCTTTAATAATCTCTGACCCTGCTTCTTATACTGGCTTGTCCTTGTTCTTCAGTGAAGTCAACGATCTAGGTTTACCATAGTAAAGGTCTCTGAAAAGAACCAGATGGCTGCAGATGGCAGTGTGGTTCTGTGTCCCTGGCCAGCATCCCACTGCCACCAAGGGCAGTATTTGCCAGTATTTGTCATACAACAAGTCTTTGTTCACTTAGTTCAGTGACCACCAAGTGATTAGGCTGAGAGATCCTTATAATCTATGGGAATCTATGAAACTGCAGAGAAGCTCTGCAGTTTGCAAGAGATTTTACGTTGTATTGACAATTTAGAACTCCATCTTAGCCTTAGCTTACTTTTCTAGCAAAGAAACTGAGGTTATCCCACATTGAAAGCTCAGGATTTTTTGGGGGAGGGGGGTGCTTTCCTAAGACATAAATGGACTTCTAGGTTCCTAGGAATATTTCATACACTTTCAAAGCTCTCTGTTAACATTTCATTTTGGTCTCTGCATTTTTCCTTTTAGGTTTCTAGAGAAGCCTCTTATTTTCTCAACTTCTATCTCTACTTCAGACAGCTGTGTTACACAGTTGGCTCTGATTATTTTAATAGACAGATGGCTCCAGAGTAGAGATTTTTATACAATTGACCTCTGAGTTGGGGGGGGGGAGGCCAAGAGAAGCCCTTCCAATGCCCAGAGCACTGTAGAAGGAGCCCATAAACCCATTTGGCACCCCACAGTGATAAACTCTGTTTCTTACAACTTCCCTTGTAGCAAGGCTCCTGCAGAGTTGGGTGGGAACAAAAGGCAAGTTTCATTGCTCTCAATGGGATTTTCAGGTGTTCTCTTAATAAACACTTCTCTAATTATGTCAAGCCTTTGAGTAATGCCCAGCATTCTCAAAAAGTTGTTTTTAAAGAATGTTTTGTCAGGTTTCTTATTGTTTTCACAAAGGAATAAAACTCTGGGTCCCCTCTCTGCTGCCACAGATATCCTTCCCCACTCTTAGTGATTTTGAAGCTTAACTTAATATCATTTCAAGAAGTCTATCCTTTACCTACAAGACTCCTACTCCAGTTCTCATAATATCCAAGACCTGTCCTTCCATAACAATCCCTGCATTAAGGGGCATGACAGATTCCCTTGCTCCTGTTTTTCTATTACTGTTAGATAATTCCTTTTAGGACAGGGGTGGCTTACATGATGATTGGTATAGCCAACATCCTCACTGAATCCAGAATCACCTAAGATAAAAGTCACCGGGCACACTTTTTGAGGGAGTATTTGGTTAGGTCATGCCTATAGGGGAGTTATCTTTACATTAACTGAGCTGGGAAGACCTGCCCAATGTTAGTGGTTCCATTCCTTGTCTGGGATTCTTGATTATATAAGTCAATATGGAGCTAAGCAGCTTCATGCATTCAAGCTCTCTGCTTTATGACTGTAGATCTAATATGACTAGCTGCTGCAAGCTTCAAGCTGATGTGACTCCCAGCAATGATGGACTGAACCTGTGAATTGTGTACTGGTCTAAGCACTGTTAGCATTCTGTCTAAGCTCTGCCTCACAGTTACCTGGCAACAGCCAGGTATGTTTGACTCACTATAAAAGAGGCTGCTTGCCCCTCCTTGCTCTCTTGCTCTCTTGCTTTCTCTAGCTCTTGCTCTTCCCTTCCTCTGTTCTCTCCCCATTCCCACCCCCCCCCATGTGCTCATGGCCGGCCTCTTCTCTACTCCTCTTCTCTTCTCTTCTCTCCTCTCTTCTCCTCTCCTCTCCTCTCTTCTCTTCTCTTCTCTTCTCCTCTCCTCTCTTCTCTTCTCCTCTCCTCTCCTCTCCTCTCTTCTCTTCTCCTCTCCTCTCTTCTCTTCTCCTCTCCTCTCCTCTCTTCTCTTTTCTTCTCCTCTCCTCTCCTCTCCTCTCCTCTCCTCTCCTCTCCTCTCCTCTCCTCTCCTCTCTTCTCTTCTCTTCTCTTCTCTTCTCTTCTCTTCTCTTCTCTTCTCTTCTCTTCTCTTCTTCTCTTCTCTCTGCTTCCCTTCCTTCCTTCCTCTCTCTCTCTTTTCTCTCTCTCTTTCTCTCTCTCTTCCTTTCTCTGCCTCTACTACCCACTTAATTCCCCTCCCCATGCCCTTAATAAACTCTATACCATCCATGTGGCTGGTCCCTCAAGGGGGAAGGGATGCATTAACATGGGCTGAGCCACCCCCTTCCCCCATACTTGACTGCACCTCCATAAAACATATCCCCCCTATCTTTATCTTTTTAAAAACACACCAAGTGCTTTCTCCTGTAAGGTTTTTTTTAATAAGGTATTTTTTTATCACAGGAAAAAAAACTAATACAGTATCTTATAACTATACAGTCCTCTCCTTAATAGCATCTCTCCTTGAGTTCATTCCTCTGGTTTCTTTTTCTTTATGTATTTTCTATCTTATTTTAGGCTAGAATTATTTAACAGAAACATGCTCACAATAGTGAGTAAATAACTGAGGAGATTTGGGGACAGGAAAATACATTTAAGGCTTAGATTTATGTTATATTTAATTTCATGTAGTTAATAGGTTAAAAATAAAATTTTGGTTCTGAGATTCCTAGCTCTAGACCTTGAAAAAAGTCAGCTTTTAATTTTAAATATAAAAGTGTGAATTAAAAATACAAGTGACCAAAGAAGAACAATGTAGCACACCTTCATTATATAGCATCTTTTTTTGCATGAACACTATTGGAAGTATTTCTAACAATGTTTACCTAACTCAGATCTTGTCTTGGCACTCAACTCTTGCCAATGGAGTCTTCTACACTATATCATTATTAGTCTTGGTTGTGCTGAATTTGCCCTGTTTTCTGTGTCCTGTCTCTTTCTTCAAGTTATGAAGATTCATTTATGGAAAGTGCTATTGTAAAATAAGTGTGCCAAAGAACCAAATTCTTGGTCAACAAAGCCTTTAGGCAGGCTTATTTCTAAGCAGTACTGATGGAGAACCTGCTTGGGCTTCTTAGGATGAAGTACCAAGTTGTTTCCTTCCCATGTGGGAGCACAGTGAAAGCTGCTGAGTACCTGAGTACACAGCCTCTTTTGTCAAGCATTTGCAGCCTTGAATAGATGCCAAAGAAATTCAGACAAAGAGAAAGGTAACTGTGAAGATGTTGATTTCTTACTCTCACATTAGTCCACATACTTATCTACCTAGGAGGGTTAGAGTGGCATCCTAATGGCTACCCAGCCTTTTGAGATGCTGATCAAAGAGCCTGTAATATATCTTTCATTATCTTCTGCAACCATGATGTTGAACTCAGCAATTCAGAGCCCTGCAGTCTGTTCTTCATGGTGGGTAATGGAAGTAATATAAATTAACTTGTTCCTCCTCTAGAGAAAAATAGAAAGATGGGTGACTTCTGGTCAAGAGATCATCAAATTAATAAAGACTTCTTCTCAGCCATCTGATCCCACATCTCTAAAGAAATAGCCATGATTTTTAGAGGACCAGTTTATAAGATAAGCGTACTGTCCTTTTGAAAATATGAGTTAGCCACAAATAAACTTTATCAAGTTGCACAGTTTTTTTTACTTCTTTTAAAATCCTATTTTCTAATAAATATAATTCCAACAGAATTTGCAACCATAACTTTGAAATTGTAATGAAGCTGTTATTGAGATGTGAAGGATTAGGGGAAAGTGTTAGTGATAAATAATAGAAACTGGCATGGATTGGGAAGTTTAAATATTCTCATTGTTAATAGTGAGTGCATTTAGTTGAGTCAGGTCAGATCCAGATATATTTAGAGCCATAGCTCCAATTTTTATCTAATGGAATTAAAATTAGGAGTAGTCTTATGTCTGGAATGTACTGAATATCTTTTTATAGCAAATGGTACTTTTGATACTTGTCATTTTTTTTTAATTGCTATAGCTCATGACATAAAACAAAGACATTCTAATCAGTAAGCAATCTATTTTGAGTTTAGATCCTGAAATAAGACTGAGAACCACGAGAAGAAGCAAAAAAGCTAATGAGAAATAATATTCTGCTAATTATAACATTATTTCTAACCTTTGAAGGAATTATTTAGCAAATTTCTGAAGTTTAAAGCTTACATTATACTCCCATTAAACTCACAAAGCCCAGTAATGTCCTGTTTCTAAATGAAAACTATGATATTTTGTCAAATCAACAACTCAAGTCACTGGAATAGTTGAATGAGCTCACTGAGCCAATGTATCGCCTTGTTTTTATAAACTATCAAACAGAGACAGGCTATTTTCATTAGTCTGGGTACCCTAAAAATACATTTATTAATCATACTCCTGGAGATAGAGAAGTCCAAAATAAAGTTGCAGACTGACCTGGTGTCTGGAGAGGTCCTGCCTCCCGATTTGCAGATGGCCACCTTCTCTTGGTGATCTACCCTAGCAGAAACCAGGGAACGTAATGTCATTTCTCTCCTCCAGGAAGGCTTTTGCAGACAGATTTCTTGGCTTTGGAGACCTTAAAGAAAGATGACAGAAGAAAGGATCAAGAATAATGGCAGTAGAAGCCACCGTGTGTCTGAAAGGGCTAATGTGATGAGTCACTAAGTACTTCAGAGAGCTTCCAGAAGGCTACTGGGATTTTGAAATAGGTCTGGGGCCCTATAAAGATGGCTGGGTGCTCAGTCAGAGAGCATGGTATGGATATCTGAACATGGCCTCTACTTTATTGTCACTGTGATGAGTAAGGCAAATGATTATAGAAGTTAAGAAACAAAAATGTACAATTCTTAAAAGAATCATGTGTCAGGAGGAGTAAGAATTTGAAGATTGTCTATACCTAGTACCTTTCTTCATGTGTTTATGTGTGTTTCCTGGCAAGCTGGTTTTACTTTTCTATGTTTTCATATGTATATATGGTACATGTGTGTATTCGTGAGTACACTTGTGAGTGTGTTTTTTATAAGTGCATATGGTTGCGTAGGTACACACACATGTGAGTGTGATACCAGAGGTTAATTGTGGGCATCATTCTTCAACTTGTTTTCTGAGGCTGCATCCCTCTTGCTGCCCGGAAGCTCACCAAGTAGTCTAGGTTAGCAAGTCTCAAGGATCCTTCGGTCTCTGCCTCCACCGTACTGGGATTACAAAAGCATACCACCATGCCTGTCTCCTCCTCTTCCTCCTCCTTCTCCTTCTCTCCCTCCTTATTTTGTAAATAACATTTTATTATAAGAAAGTAGTTCATTTATATATTGTGCCTGGCTGCTTTTTCACTACACAAAGATTATACAACATGGTCCATAAAGCTGAAATGGTTTGGCCTGGTCCTTTAAAGAAAGTGTTTATCAGTCTTTATGCTAGATTATGCATGTTTTTATGGATTTAAGATGTTTTATTTCATGCCTGCTTTCTTAAATGTGTATTGTGGTGAACCAGCTCAGGTGTTCATGATTGCACAGTAATTACCTGGCTGGCCATGCTGTCTCCTAAGCTGGATTTAGAGGACTCATTGTGATCCTCATTGCCTACCTGAAGGAAATGCTCATCACTTTCCTCACATGTCCAAGGTTTGTGTTAGCTTTAGGAGCTAACATTCCAAGTTCAAAAGTAGTGCTTCAGGAAGGCTTGAAAGTCCTAAATGCACAGCTCATGGGGTTAACTAAGTCACTGATATTTGGACAATGAAAATTTGGACAGCATGCATATTAGTAACACATTAAATTTGATAATGACTTTTATATTTTAATTCAGTACTCAAATAACAGATAATTCTCAGGCTCTTAATATGATTAGCAGACATTTCCTGAGTTACCATTTTATCTGTGCTGTTCTTGATATTGGAACCTGTGAATAAGGACAGACCTAATCCTCATAGCCCAACTTTATCTTCCATCATGAAGTGAATGCTGATCTTTCCGAGAATTCAAAGAGGTGAACCCCCAGTAGGTGATGATCAGAAATAGGGACTTTATGAGGTGGTAGGTTCTTAAGTTCTGATTAAGCCCTAGTGCTAATATCTGCTTTTCCCGATCAAAGCAGGAGGTGGGACAGGCAAATCCCGAGAATTGCCTGGATCCTGCTAATTGTCCAGCTTCTCAAGAAAAACCTGCTTATCCGATTCAAGCAGTAAAAGCTCCCATGGAGCAAAGTTTTCGTGACCGGTTCAATGTTCGCTAGATCAGGCATCTCCCGAGAATGCTTGGTCCGTGCTCAGCCTCCAGGCTTTCAAAGGTTAATTCCGTTCTCCAGAGGCTTCAAGGAACTGATTTGCATCATCCTGAGATCAGCTCCTGGTGACCGGAGCTCTGGCTTCCAGCTGCACCACACCCCGCCCTACTGAATTCAGCACCTGACTGAAAGAGT